>NW_020955433.1:821362-862595 GCF_003031625.1 Empidonax traillii
AAAAGTCATCAGGAAGAGGTGCCTCAGGCCCCTGGGAGATACATCATTCAGGTTCAGCAGCCCAGATAATACACGTGTAGGAAAAAATTCCTTACTTGGTAATCTAGAGTGGGAAAGGATGGAGGAGAGGGAAAAGCTAAGCAAAAAAACAGAAGCATCAGGGTGTGGGAGGAAAACAGGAAAACACCAAACAAACCAAAAAAACCCAACTGGCTTAGAAAGAATGACCCAAAGTCAGAGTTTATCAGTTTGAGATCTACTAGAAAAGTTATTTTAATATGCTCTCCCCTCAGCTTTCTGCCTCTGCTACTGGAGGTGTTTAAAAAGAATCTAAAAATAAAACTCAAGACAGAATTAAAAATACACCATGAACAAAAATAATACCGACCTTTTTCTGTTTCCATGTAAACTCCCAAGAATACTGAAAAAGGTGCCAAACCATTTTTATGTCTCAAAAATATTTCTTCTACCCTTTTCATGACAATATCTCATTTGCCTTTTGTTTACTCATAACATGGCCAAAGTTTAAATAGACAATATAAGCTATGTTATTACATGATTGAAAATCAGATACCTTGTATTTCTCAAATCTGATAAAGCAAAACAGACTTCTCTTAAAGCATATTGTGGCTTGAAATGCAAGGTTTTGGAGCCAGACATTATTCTTGTTATCTTCACCAAGGTCTCACACTTTAAAGAAAAGTCCCATCTTACTCCCTTCGCAGGTGCCACCGTAATTGTATTTAACAACCTCCCCTTTTTAGCATTTCTTTTACTGATGGGATTCATATCCTGATCTACTCAAATTAAGACCAACTACTGTTTCCCTCCACAGTACGATTTTTTCCAACTTTTTTTAAAATGGTTGCTCTTCTGTATCATACTCCGTCAAAGGAAGAAAGTCTTTCATAACATCAGACCGTCTTGGTCTCTGAGCACTCATCTAATACATTGCAAGGACATTATATCTAGACTATCTTTTGCAAATGTCAGCTGGGGTGGCTGAGGAAAACACATACAAAGTTGTCTAGGATTAATGGCAGTTTTGATCTGAATTCTAAGGATCTAAATGTAAAGTTCAAGCATTTTACTGCCACTTTAGACAGGCGGCCTTTTTTGGGAGGGGGAACTAGCCCCTAGAGCATTCTACAAGTGAGCATTCCACATCACGTCACGTTTATCTGAAATTATCTAATCAATTTAGCAGCACAGCATATCTAACAGAATAAACATCTTATAAGGATGTAATGTTTCTAAACTCAGTATCAGTTTACATACTATTATCCATCGTGTGAAGTCTCTAACCCTGTGTTGTTTCAAGTCTGTAGCACACGCTTGATTCAAACTGCTCCAGACAGTAGTTTATCCATTAATGGAACAAGGCTTTAGAGCTAGGTACCAAAAACAAGACAAGCAGGACTAAAGCATGCCTTTTCATGTTATAAAAGTAATTGTTTCCCGGAATTATTTTCCAGCTTGATTTGAAAGATTATTATAAACAGAAGAAAAGGGCAAGGGAAAAAAAAACAAGCCAGTGTTCAGACAGTGACATTGTAAAACCATATTCCTATTTCAGGGATGTGAAATAATTTATAAGATGGTACAATATACATTATTTTCCATATGTAGCAGTTTATTCATGCCAGAGGGCAGATCCAGTTGTATCTAATCAGTGGAAAACCTTAATGCAATAGCTGCAGAGATATTTCCAACAGTAGCTATAAAAATAATACAAAAAGAAAAAAAAGAAAGTTCTTTCTATGAAGACTAAACCAGTAATATCAATGTATAATTGCTTTATATTACAAATGTCTCTACAACAGAATAAAAGCAATTAGCACTTCTCAATGCTTAAAACCTATCAGCAAGATTTTGTGATTTAAAAAAATTTAAAAAAAAAAAAAATCCCAGAGTTATAAATAAAAGTCCTGAGTAGGAAATCTGTCAGATAATAGTTTAAACAGAAGCAGCCTGACTTGAAGTGCCCACTCTCAGGTAGAAGCAACACCTATTGTACTGGTCACCATACAAACCTATAAACTTTAAAGCCAAGATAAGAGCATTTCAGGGGGTTCACACAGCAACTGACAGCAATTGTTATTTCATCCCTGCTAAATCATGATAGTATTTGCAAAGTCTTAGCTCACAGGAAGGATAGAGCTTGGCAGAGACTGTAGAGCAAGAGGCTTAAAACAAGCCAAGTTACGTTGTCTTTCCCATGAACAGAGATCATACGGTGACTTATCTAACATGTGGTAACCTGCCAGCCACTGAGACTTGAAGCTTGAGTCTATCAACAAACTGGCCAACTTTATGTAGTTTTCTTCCTTCAGTTTATGAGCAGGTTTAAGCTAAAACTCAAGATGTCAATCAAACCAGAACAAGTGTCCACACAGGGCCTGGCTCAACTGTATTAGCTTCAAATCAGTCTTAACCTAAAGAAGGGCTACAGCTAATTCACCTTTCAAAAAAAACCTGTCCAAACACGTTTCTAATGTAGAGCAACTGTACATAAGGAGGGTCAGTACACTCATCATCTTACCAGTTATTGCATCCTCTTCAGATGAAAAATGCTGTATCAGAATTCCTGCTATGGTGTTGTTAAGGGACAGGAACACACAATACAAGATCAGCAGAGGTGTGGAAGGGAGAGTGCATTTCAGGGAGAGAAGCAGCACCAAGACAGAGGAAGCAAAACAGCTGGCTTACAAGCCAGTTCCCAGCAAGTACTGAGATGCATCAAGCTGGCTCCTCCTGATAGAAGTTTCTGCTTCAGAACAATTCACAAGCAGACAAAGACAAAAAGCATAGGAGTAGTTCTACCCTAGCTAAAACCAGCTGCTGAATGACTGTAGGACCTTAGAGGCTCCAGGAACGAGAGGTCTACATTAGGTATTTAGTTCAGTGCGAACACCAGAGGTAGTTAGATTTTAAGGGGGTGAAAAAAAAAAGGAGTTTTGATTTACATTTCTGCTAGCATAATTGCTGGTGTGCAGATCAGGCCATGCCTGGCAAGAATAAATCAATACTACTTTCCTTGAATGTTTTGTGAATAAATGATTCCAGAAAACATCCTGACCTTGCATCATCAATTCCTGTTTGATGGGAAGTGAGTAGCTGTCCTTAGGCAATGGCAAAAGTATGCAAGGTTGTAGAGCATCTCAAGAGAAAGAGCCTGAATATCAATGGACAAAACATATTAAACAACCCATCTTGACTTGATTAATTTAATATGATAGCCCCAACACAAAGAACATTGAGGACTTTAGGATTTTTGCATATTCTGATCTGGGACTTGAGTTTAGGTTTAGATCAGAGAAGTTCTCAAGGGTCCAAACTAGCAAACCATTTCTTCCCATAATAAAAGACCTTGGCATAAGAAGCGTATAATAGATAGTTCTTAGCATCTCACTGGGTCAGGTAATGACATACACACACAATGCATGCAATATACAGAGACGTAGCAAAACAGTGTCTGCTAGTTCTAGTCAAACTCTGGAATTTACTGTAGTAAAATGCAGGTGCAAGACATTGCATATAATAAAATGTCAATCCCAGGAACTTGTCTGTGCCTCATTCAGAGATAGTTCCACGAAAATGTCACCTCATTGCTCACTAGATGTCACAGAGTCAAGTGAATGGAGACAAGGAGATATTAGGAAAGAATTAATCTGTGGTTCCAAAGACCTTGAGAGCTCTGCATTTGTGGTTCCCACATATCATTTGGAAAGGATGTTGAAATGCAAAAGACTCAGAGAACACCACAAGGACAATTTAAAGGCATGAAGTTATATCAGTATGGGTAACTGATAAATCAGTATCATTTGAACAGATGAGGACTCTTTAGACTGTGTATCTGAACTGAAGGGGCAGTACAGGACTTGTTTTATACTGACAATAGGACACGATGGTCAGATAATGTGAAGAAGAACTAGAAGGCACCAAATACTGCTAGTAAGAACCAGGTCCATGTCAAACAAAAGCAGGTTCTTCTTCACACAGGCAAGGCTGGTCTGTGAAACTACTGAGGAAAGGATGTGGTAGATGCTAGTAGTCTTTCAGAAAACAACTGGACAAATGGAAGAGAATTTCACCAATAGCTTCCAAATGGAAAAAAAATACTGGAAAAGAAAGTGAAACAACTCAAAACCCAACAAAACCAAATAAATAAATTTAAAAACAAACAAACAAACAAACAAACAAAACCACCACCCATTACACTTAGAATTCTCCAAATCATAAAATTGCTTAGGAAACAATTCTGGGAGAACACCACCATCTCAGAATTGTTAAATTCTTCCCCAGATATTTCCCCAGTTAAAGCCCATTGCCAATGCAAGACAGGAACCTGGAAAGATCTTGAATTGTATGGCATGTATTCTTGCATAGATATCTTTCTCTTTAGCTAATAAAAACCTTCTAAATATGAGCATCATTTTCAATGCAATTGCTCATACATTAATTTCATAATGCTTCACTCACTCCCTCTCTCCCTTGCCTCCCCTCTCTCTTTTCAGATTAAAGAAAATCCAGATGGGGTGCAGGTGCTGCAAAATGATTCAAAGGTACAAAAGAACAAGAGTTGCTTAGAGTGAACAAAAGCAAAGCATGAAACCATGTGACCGTGCTCCCCCCTACACCTGTTGCTTAAATTAGTCTATTTAAAAGGTTGGAGTTTTCTCAAAGTTTACAGTATCTTCAAGCATAGGCATACTGATTCCCTCCAAATGTCCTTTTTATTTACTGTAATTATGGTCCCTTCCAATCTCACATAATAAACTGTGTAACATTGAAAACTCTTCTTTAGTAAAGCTTTTTCCCATTTAGGTAGCATGAGCTTCCCTCAGTTCAGCAGAACACAGAGCACAGACTTTTTCAGATCTCCCTCTCTCCCCTAAGCAATGAAAATGAAGTAGAGTTCCTTGCTTCCATCATAGCTTTTAAATGTAGTTAGTTGTGGGAATTATTCTCATATTAAAAGTCACCCTAGAGAGTGAAGCCTCACTAGTTTAATAAAGACCTCATTTCATTCCCCCTTGGGGGTTACTCCTTCCCTTGGTCACTTCCGTAGAACAGGTAAGGAAGTGGAGCAGGGAAATGGTGCTCTGAGAGAAAGAAGGGAGATAAAGAAAAGAGAGAGGCCCTGAAAGAGGTAAGTCAGGAAAATGTAGAGCAAGAGGAAGAAAATAAATCGGGGGGGGGGGGGGGGGGGGAGAAGTGGTGGAGTTAAAAAATAAACGACGGAAAAGGACTTGAAGGAAGAACACCAGCAAAAAAAGGAGATATTTTAGCTACTGTATGAGGACATACTAATTAACAATCCATACGATGACTACTCATTGGCTAATCAGTTCCCCAGAGATAACAAAAAATAAAGCTGGAAACAAGCAACAGCCAGCATGCAGTTCTCCAACATCCTGCTTATGTTCCTGGTGAATCTCACTACAGGGGTTAGTTAGGATCAGTCCCGGGAAACAGCAGCTGACAGCAGAGTTCAGCATTTCCATTCGCTTTAGCTCAATTCTGAGGACCTGAGGTAAAGTTTAGTGACTCTAGTTCGTCAAGACCTCCAAGTTAAAAATGAAGCTTAATCTTTCTTACTAATTATATTAACATCATAAGTAATATTTCCTCTACAAATTTTCCTTACTCCAGCTATATTTTTGATCCAGAAGTACAATCACCTGGATGCATCCATGAAGTAGACAGCTACAAACACAATGAACAAGGCAGCAATAAATTCAAATTCAAAGAGAACAGTGAAAATGAAGAACACAAAAATGAACTCCAGAAGAATGAGCTAAATAGGACAGAAAATAAAAATCCATTAAACAGTACAAAAGAAACTCTCTGGAATCATGGAGGCAACAATTTTCAAGAGGATGGCCTTGTGAAGTGTGCTGCAAAGCTTGATGTTGCAGTCAATGGTGGCAACTCCTGTGCTGACGGGCACTCCACACTCAATCCCAACACAAACCTGACAAAAGAAGCCGGTGAAAAGGGAACCTGCAGCCAGTCAGAGGATTCTTCAGCCAGCAGTAGAGACTTTTACACCAAATCAAACAGGTCTGGACAAGAACTCGACCCAGAGACAGGCAGTCAGAGGAAGGCAGCCTGCGATGTGTCTAACAGTATTCCAGACTCCCAGTCTGCACAAGACAGCATCTTTCTCAAAGGAAACTCAATACTGGGGACACAAAACAATGCCATACTACTGCCAGATATTGATTATCCCCAAAATGGCAATCAAACCGGGAACTGTGTTGAAAAAGACAGCTTTTCAGTCCACTGCGCACATTCAGACCAAAACACTGGTCCTTCAGCAATAGAGAACCAGGACCTTTGTGTAACCCCACCTTTGCCTGGGAAGGAGAGCAGTACTGAACCTTTTGAAACTGACTCTGCAAATTTGAGTGAAGGCATTACTGGTGGCATCACGGCAGTGGCTGTTACCAAAGTCACACAGGTGCTCACAGCCCCCAGCCACAGAGACATCAGTGGAGAAACTGAGGAGGAAGATGCAGAAGTTGCAGCAGCTCTGGCTGCACTGGAAGCTGCAACTGCAGGTGAAGACCTGGAAGATGATGACGAGTACTAAATGAGGGTTTTATCCTAATACACTGGGTAAGATCCAGATTTTATTTCTGGATCTATACGAACACATGTACAGCACACATGGAGAGCTGTTATGAACAGCATATATAAAAGGAATTGGGACTAAACCTCTGTCCCTTCAGCTGTTTTATACAGCCTTTTAATTTCCACTGCCTGAGGTACAGAAATGCTCCCTCTGCTAATGGTAATACTCTTCTCTATTGAGCAAACCAGGAGGGCAAAGCATCATTTCTACTACCCAGAATATTCCGCTCTATACCCACCTCACCTGGACTCATGCAAATGTTTCCTTTGGTTTTGACCCTCATGAGGGTCTGCACACACTGTAGATTCCAGGTTCAGAAAATTTCCATTATTTAAAACAGAACTATTGAAGCCATGCAGTTAGAAACTACAGATTTTCATCATGAGCACAAATATATATATATATATAAAAATGAAAGTGTGAAATCAAGAAGGCAGCTTTGCTTGGACTTCACTGTGGCTATGGCTCCATTATTGATTAAGTCTAAGGCTGTGTATGTGCAGCAGGCATTAGGATGATAACCTCATCTCTCCCCTTACACCTGCCCTCAATAACCTCATCTCTCCCCTTACACCTGCCCTCAACTTCATGTTGCTGCTTCAGTTCCTTAAAACTGCAGAAGTCTAGCCAAATCCAAGAGAAGAGGTAACTTTCTGTTGGTTTAATGAGCTGAAACAGCTCACATAAGAAATGTACACATGCTATCAGAGGTGCCGGAGAGAGATGAAAACTCAGTCCCTACCAGTCTGGATAGATTAAAACTGTAGTAGAACTGAAACCTCTCAACTCCATTAAATCTTCCAGGCACACATCAGTTGCCTTAGCAATACAGTTTTCAAACACGTTATTCCTCAAGCATTCCCAGCAAGATGTGTTTTGTTTATGTACAAACACCAAGAGCCAATGTGGAACCCTGCATGGCTCTGCTGTAGTCCTTAAATTTACAGCAAACAAAAGGATCAAGTTTCCAAGTTGAATTAAGCATAAGAACTGAAAATAGATGCATTCCTGGAGGAGTTGCATTTCTTGTAGGGAAAAAAAGGAGGTAGAGATCAATTTGGTGCTGCCAATTCAGCAAAAATGTGGTTGAAATAGAAAGTGCTTAACATTTTATACTGAAATTTTATGGTTATCAAGTTTCTGTTATAAACTCCAAATAAATTTTTTAATCATATAAAAAATAAACTGGTGGCTTTTGTACTTTATGCATTTTCTGAATACAGAAATTACATTAAAGAAGTACTATAAGATGTAGCCCTCATTAGATACATGAAAAGCATCAACTATGTATTTGACTACCAACTATGCTGAATCCTAGTCTAACCATTAACATACATAAGGATCAGAATATTAGGAAGTGGGTTTTCAGTAATGTGTAGATATTTAAATTATTTCATTTAAATGCAGATTCTGTTTTATTGTGCAAGATTAAGTCAGTATTTCAATTTCTCAAAACATTAACAATATCCCTAGAAGCAATTAAAACAAACCAAAGTCTCAGTTTCAAGAGAACTATATTCAGCTACAAACAACAGTCACAACATTGTATCTGTAAAATAAAAAAGCTTTATATGTTTTTAAAGTATTGTACTATTGTTGATTTCTCTACCCCTTTGGTAATTTAATAGGTCCTTCTAAACATTTTCATAAATGCATACAAGTTTTACATACACATTTGTCTTTCAAAGATTACTACAATACCGAATGTCAGTGAAAGACTACTGGCACATTGTGTGTTACTAGTTATGATAATGACAGAACATCGCATATGTCTGTCTGCATTGTGAGAGCCCTGAGGGTATCCCCAGGCCTGTCCCTGCCCATCAACCCAGGGCTCTCCCTGCCCTGCCCAGGGTTCCATGTCAGCCCCCATGGGGGCCAGACCCTGCGCCAGCTCCCTGTAGCCCTGCCCAGCCTGGCCACGGGCCCTGCCAGAGATGCCTGCGATGGGATTGCCCTGCTGCCTGCAGCTGCCCCACACCCTGGCTGGGGGGGAGGACAGGCTCTGGCTGTGGTATCCACGCCTGCTGTCCCTGGGGAGACTCCACTGCCCCCCACATCCCAGCCCTAAGGAGCCACCAGCCCCTGCTGCAGCAGGACACAAACCACAAGAAACAATTTACGTAAAAAAAAAGTTAAAGAAATGCAACAAACACCCATAAAACTTACCCCATCTTTCAATATCCACTCAATCAATTTTTTCTAACCTGAGCTCCAACCTAAACTTTAAATGCAAATCATAGCAAGTTTCTCATCTTGCTCCTCAGGATTAAAACATGGAGAGTCTCTGGTCAGACCCAGCCCAGACAACCCAAACCAGGCAACCCTTCTACGGGTACCTGCCAGCAATCATGGGCCACCAGGCTGAAACCCTCTGCAAGAGAGCAGCTGAGCCACAGACATCGCTACCCTTACAGCCCAAGTTTTCACCTTGGAAGCTCATGTTTTACTTGTTATTCTCTAGAGCTTGCAACGCAGCAAAGAGGGAATTTGTAATCTTTCGTACATAAGCCAAGAGACATTGAGTAAGATTAAGTTTAGCACCTTCTCATTTAGCAGGAGGTCAACCCTGGATTATTAAAAAAATTTTCACATCACTACAGAGATGCCGCATATGACAACAGGAGTGGAAGACAGACCAATTCATCCAACTCAAGAAAGTTAATTATTTCCTAGAGGAAACATAACAAGAGAAGAACCTGAAATTTGACACTGCAGTGTTCTTCAGTTCAGCAAACAAAATTCTGACAAGCAAGCAGGAACCTGGAAATAGATACGTTCCATAAAGATTTTTTTTTCCTTCCTTTTTAGAGAACAAAGGCAATTGGCTGGGCAAGTGTTGCCACGGCAACTTCCCATTAAAAATTAAAATCCAGAAATAGAAAGTCTATTATTTTCTAAAAGATACTTCAGATTTTATTAAGTAAAACACCACTTTCTTAATCATCGTTTGAAGGGTAAAACAAGAAACACTGACTTAGAAATAAAAAAGTTAATCGTGACCTTATACTGTATTTGTAGTTTCAATTTCCTAAATGTGATTTAATTTTCCAAAAGATTAATTCTTGCCAATGTATCTCATTTTTCTAAATGAGAACAGAATATCTCAAGATTTATTAAGGTCTGTGTATATGGTGTTTCACATATTTATTCAAATGGCTATACTGTACATTTTAATTACATTGAAATAATTAATCTTAGTAGATAACTTTCCTTGAATTGCAGTATCTCTCCTTGCATAGAGATGGAAATGGAATCCATCTAAACTGCAGAAGCCCATCACTTCAAAATTAAATGTATTAAAACTTCTTCAATATGCTAAATACACAAGGAAGTAAATTTACCAAATTCATTCTACATGAAAAACTAATTTATTTTTAAACAATTCTGTTGATAAAACTTCCTTTCAGACATTATGTCCATCGAGGTTTTTGAACACAGGTATCACAAAATGTTTAATTATTAGAAACAGAATAATATTTTTTAAAATGAGATGCTCTTGGCAGAGACTTTTTTTTTTTTTCCTTGCCATCATGAAATCAAAACAGAACCTCCTCAGCTTGTTTCCTGGCCAGGCTTTTAAATTTCATCCATTCACACACACTGCTGGAGACATTAGTCTTAGGATCCCTTCTCCATTAACAGTTTTACTTTGCATCTCAGGGAGGTTTGTTCTTAAGTTTTCCTTCATTTTGAACCTTCACAATTATTTTCTGAATTTCAGATCAGACAATCCTTGAACTGAATTAGTTGAATTCAGAATAGAAAACAGGAAATACTACCTACCCCTACAAATGATATCACTACTGACCACTCCTGCAAACTGTGTCTCTCCTGCTTTGATTTTTTCCATTTCAAACAATGAGCTGTTGAAATTTTGGAAGAAACTAAAAGTGCCTCTTAGATTCTGCAATAAAAGTTGAAATAGATTACAGCAATTTTATGCCTTAACATAAGCAGTGATACCTTTTTAAGTGTTTTATTGTTAAATCCAATTTCACATTAGAACTTTATTACATGCAGTTACTCCCCCACTCCCTACCTCTTCCTCCTTTAGTAAGAGAAAAAAAGTATTTCCTTGTACAACTCAATTTAGAGAACAGGATTCACTCTATGAACCAGGAAAAACATTGCTTGTCTTGATTTTGTTTTTAATCCAATTGCTGAAGTACAGATCCCAAGCATTCATCCCACAATCACTGTGATCAAAAATATGGAGGTCACATCATTCCCAGCTCTTAATCTTGACTGAAATTATTGTAGATTAAACAGGATTTACTATGTTTTTGCTTTAATTTATAATTCAATTACTGTACATTAACAACTGAAAAATCTTTTTTTTATTCTTCAGCAAAACAGATAAACATCAGGTCTTTCAGGAAACACAGCATCCCAATATTTTGTCAGGTTGCAGACAACTTAAGTACTCAACCAACCCCACAAATAAAATTATGTCATTTGAAAACAGCCAATCTAATTCATTTGCTCATTCCTTCTGTTTATTCTGAGCTAGAGATTAGTTTGATTATTATGATGGTGCAGCAGCAGAAAGGAACAAGGCAACACCCTCAGCTATATACCTTAAGTGCAAGCATGGCCAGATTTTCAACAATCTGTGATCACAGGTCCTATCCCCCCTCTGCTTTTAACACTTGGAACTGTACCAAGTAATTTACCTAGACTCAGACTAAATGAAAGTAAATGACAAAGGCAAGATTACTACAGAGCAAAATGAATACATGAATGAGATTAAAATTCTGTTTAAGTATTTAAGGACAAACTGTAGGGATCTGGCCAAAACGAATAACCTAGGTTGTATCTATCGCACATTCTGAAGGCTGGCATCTAAATAAAGCTTTACTTTTCTTTGGTTCTTACTTGAGATCCTCTTCCAGAAGCAACAGATTAAATAATCTGGGAACATTCCTCAGATTAGTTTTTCCATAAAATCTTCAGGAAAAAAAAATCTATGCAAATTTCTTTTTTTCAATACAAGATGCGCTACATAAAGAGATTTTGCTGTTGCCAGAACTGGTACAAGTTTCTCCAAAATCAATTGCAGCACAGATGGAATATTACAGATTTTTAATTCCACAAATTTCAGTTTGGTAGGTAAAAGTGACACAGGGGTTACTCTAAAAAGTATGCAGCATACTTTGCCAGAATAATGCCAGTCTCATTTCGATTACCTTTTACTCATTAATCTGGTGTTTATGCACACTTGCATACAAAACTCATCCAATTAGCATCTGCAAAAAACTAACCATACTAAAGATTCAGCATTAATCAAAATCAAAATAAATTATCAAAAGCCTTACAAAAGAATATGCACACTCCACCCTGACTGGGAATTACTTTTCCAGATTCATGCCTGAGTGTTAATTACCAGGCGATACATGCTGCTATTGTTTTGACATACGACACACAGATCCTGTACTTCATCATTGCTTTGATTAAAAATTTGGCTCAGGGAGAAGTTTACATTGTTCCTTTTTAATAATTGCAGCAGCTACTTCCAGGCCAATGCAGGGCAGGAGAGGGACCAAGCTGCTCGGTCCTGGCTAGCCACAGCTCTGCCCCTGCACCAAGAGGCACCTCAAATCTCCTAAAAATTAGGGCTTTTTCAAGTTTTTGGTTATTTTTTTTTTTTTACACTGACACACTCCAACTTTTTTGAATTATCAATAAAAGCTTCATAGCTCCCTCTGCTGCCAGCAAGTATATAATTCATTTGCTCTATACAAAATCTGCTTGCATCTGACAGAAAACAATGCGCTCCTGTCTCACTTTCTATGCATATACGTGCATGTGTATACACACACAGGTATGTAGAATCCTTAGAAAATAAGATTTCGGAAATATTATGGGAAAAATTAATTTAAGCTTCCCCTAAGATTGCTGCTTTTATATGATAATTATTTTGACTGTAAATCAAAATATTTAAGATCAGCAATTAAATACTGTTTTCATATGATAATTCAAAATAGTATCTTATTCAGCACGAAAATCAAACCACATTGCCTGGGTATTTAGCTGTGTATCCAGTGACACCCATGGAGCAATGGTTAAATTTTTCAGAACAGGTCAGAGACAAGAGTTTTTCTCAAACTGCTTCTGCCCTTACTATCACTACTATTTTTTCAGTCCATCATCCCAAGTCTTTCGTACCCCCAGTTGCTGCCTCCTCTCCGAAGCTGCCCCTCTGTCATCAGTGCCAGCAGGTATCAGCTAGGTTTGTTAGTTGTTTTGCTGTTGCTGTTCTGCTGCATGCTGACAGCTATGAAGAGCTTACTGAAGCCAACACTCTCTGTTCCCCATGACCACCATTTCAAGACCACCGACACAACTGTGCCACACCAGCCCGAGTGCCTCCTGTCCGCCACTGCCGCACACCTAACAACTGCAGCCCAGAAGAAACAACTGACTGAAAACTGGCAAGTTTAAAAACAGCTAACAAGGGACAGGGCTATCAGAGAGTTTACACATATAAAACTGAGGGGTTACATTGGTAGAAAAATGCATTTGCCAATATATCCTCCCTTGTACAAGGCAGTTACGCTGCAGCTACACTTGATGCCACCGCATCTCAGCACTAGAGGCTGCACAGATATAATTTAAGAGGTGTTTCAGTTGCGATACAACAAGGCCTACCCTGCTAAGACTTACACAGAGCCAAAGCCTGACTGCACATCCAGGAGAAGACGGTCAAGCACTACCCAAATAACTCACTCTGGACTAAGGTCTGCCCATGTCACAGGGGACTTGGCATCTCTTACCTAAAGTTACTAGCAAGTATACCACCAACTCACTCTTTTTCCCCAGTCACAAATGATTTGGAGGCTGCTTACTGTAACAGCAGAGAGTTCTCAGACCTTGCCACTATTTTTTGCCTATAGCTTTTGCACTATAGCTTTTGTCATCTTCTCGCTTCCAGCACTATGGGCCTGGCATCTCTCCTACCTCCATTTCTCTGAAAGCTAGCAGAACAGACTCCTACTTCCCCAAACTGTTCAGCTTCCTTTTCCTTGTCTTGCTCCAGACCTACATACCTTTTAATTAGTTTTGCCTCACCAGATTGCTTTAACCTGCCAGGAAGGCAGCTCTGAGGCTGACAGGGTGCCTTGCAGCTCTGTGCAGTGGTAGCTCCAGAATCAGCTAGCCCTGCCTCAGGTGGTGCAGACCGAGGAGATAAGTATCCAGAACAAGAGGTACAATCAAATTATGGCTCAAACAAACTAACCAGCAGCACCTCAGTACATATCCCCTACCACTGAAGAGGAAAAACAACATTTCAAAACTTAAAATTTAAAAAAAAAAAAAAATTCAACAAGGATACAAAAAATGAAAGAAGTGGAAATGAATCCAGCCTTTGCCAGTACTTCAAGCCTAACTGCAAACTTCCCTCAAAAAAAATCTCAAAATAAAAGAGTTCACAAAACATTAAGAAAAATAATTAACTCAAAATCCATCTTTATCTAAGCCTTACATATTGTTCATTAAAATTAGATAGCCAAGGCTTAACCACTCTGTTTCCTTGTTTATTCATTAGCAGCAGCATTACACACTTAGCATGGAAAAGGAAAGAACAGGTCTAAAGTGCACAGATACCCTAAATTAATAGACACAAACTGATTCACACTTCAGGCTATATTTGGGGCACAGGTGGGAGTACTCAACAACCACTATACATCCAGGAAACTTAATTCCTCAGAAAAGACAGTCTCAGATTCCAACCCTGTAGGCACTTTCAGCGTCACCAAACCATATGTTCTCCTCTCATCCAGAAAGGAATAATCTCATAAAAAGGTACTTTTTAACCCATATGATTTTGTACAAGCTCAATTCATTTGTAGGGGAAAAAACCCCAAACAAGCAGAAAAGAAATTTATCTGACTCTCTTTTCTCCTGTTGTTTCTTAACATGCTTTTAATGCCTATTTCCCTCTTCTGTGCCTTTCAGTTTGATTCTGCTACGCAGCCCTACAAGCAGTCTCATCTCTCCAGCAGGCTCAAAATGCTGCCCACTCTGAGTTGTACACACACACTCTTCAGGAACACTGGAGCCTGAGCTCATTTCTGCAGACACTGCATAGCTGCAAAAACCATCTGCAGACTTGAAGTACAGAGAAAAAACACTTGTGCTTTAGCATTCCCCCAAAACGACACCAGCTGGCTGAAGTAACACTATCTTTCACCAAGCCACACATAACACACTTGCGAGTACAGGGACCATATATGGTACTGATTTTGTCAAAAAAACAAACTGGGAAATAGTTCAGAAATAAAATGGCAAGGAGAAACCAGGTGCACACTCTGCTTTTCAACTAAAGTTGTTTTATAAAGAGATTCAGAAGCAAGAGAAATGCTTTAATCCTTACTATATTCCAAAAGCACATTGCACATGAGCTCTTCAAACTAAAATCCGATTTTATTAAACACAGATGTAGCTCCCCGGACTGTTTTCCTGCAGCAGCACGAGGGAGGATCCTGAATTTTGGAATAATGTTTTACTAAAAATATAAATTGTCTGTACTGGGGGAAAAGTAACAGAAGTATTAAGCCATGTAAAAAAAAAAACACAAAATCCATCTAGAAAAAATTCTTTGTGTTTCTTTTGAGGACTTCTCTGTTTCAGTCCAGTTTTAACAGAATTTCTCAAACTTTAATACTGCAATCCTTTTGTACTTCAGTATATGCACATGTCTAATAAAAAATGTGTACTACACAGAATTCTTATCTAGGAAAAAAAGGAACGGGGAAAAAAAAAAAATCCCTGAAAATGAGAATCAAAGTGTGTTCAATGTCCAGAGCTCAAAACAGATCCTATGTGATACAGCTAGGAACACTGAAAAAAATTAAAAAAAAAAACAAAACAAACCTGCAAACGGGAAGGTACACTGATAATTACATCTCAGCTAGCCATAACAACTTGCTTCAAGCCTTCTTCACTATTCATACAGCAAAACCCATTTTTAATGCCATTTACAGATCAGTCATCTGTGAGAACATCATGTAACAAATTAAGCACAGAAGGACACAGGCTGAGAGGAAACAACCGCAAGAGCTTGCTGTTATTTGTGATTTTTCATTCCCTACCTTACAAAAAGAATTGAGAATAATGTTGCATGTTTCTGAAAAACATAATGTCGAATAAAATAAAAAATTAAAAGTCTTAATACTTTTAATCTGATCAGATATCAGCTTGGATTAAAGCACAGATTTCCTTCTTTTCCATATAACACATGGAACTAAAGTAATACTTGTAATTGTCCTTTCTGAAGAAAATAAAACTGCTCTGAAGTACATCATACAAACACCTAACCTTCTTACTACCTCCATAAACAAAAACTTGAGATGCAAAGAGATTGCTTTGTACATTAAGATTGTGGTAAATTCCACGCAATGGATGCAGGTTTAAGGCAGTCACAAGCAAGTTTAAGAATCAATATTTTTTATTTACTGCTTGGTAGTATAAAAGTTGTATATAAACTGTTTTGTTAAAATACATTTGATATGCAAATTTAAGAAAGGCAGACTAATATGGCAATATCCATACCCCTATAAAACAGCAGTGTAGTGTTAAAGGCAGTGAAACAGGCACAGTTTCTAAATTCTCTCTTACTCAAGAAGCAATGCATAAATTCAATTCTTGAACATATCAGGTCTGATAATACCTTATTCAACTATTTTATACAGGTAAACATTTTACATATTCAACATCTTTCCATTCCCTTTATTCTACATATTTTCAATGGAATCAAAATAGAAACTACTTTTTTAAGTAAAAAAATACATATTTCTGTTTAAACTTTCTTCCATTCTTTTGACAAATTTATTTGCAGTACTAACCCATCATGTATCAAAATACGGCATCAAAATAAAACGCTCTTTTTTTAAAAAAAAGCTTCTGGAACAGTCTGTAATTGTGTAATTCCTTTATGAAAATTATTTGAAACTTGGGTTTTCCCAATATTCCCTTTTCCCAGTAACATTTTATACTCACAGCTATCAATCTCTTGGAAACTGAAAGTTAACCACTATAATCAATACTAATTACATCTTCTAAAAAGATTAGTTCTTCACACAAATAATCAAGTGAAGTTTAACATATATGCCTGTAAGGTGAGCTTGGTGTTTATGTTGCACTTAAATACTGAAGAGATTTCATAAGCCAAGTTTAAATTAAGGGGAGCAGGGATGCTGAACACTCAGGTTCCGGTCCTAGCCAAACAGTTATTTTGGGTTCTCAAGAACAGACAATTATCTCTAAAAACATCATTAAAAACAAAAAAAAAAACCAAACAAACAAAAAAAAAAAAAAAACCACTTATTATTTTCAGCTTTGGTGGGCAGTGATGTGGTTTTTTGGCAAATATATCATCGCTAAATAGGCCTAATCAATACCTTGGAGATACAAGTAGAAGGAAGACCATCAGCAGCACATGCTTTCACCAAGAGTGAAAAACTTAATGTTTCCTGACAAGATACAGGAGTATCTAATACACAAGCAAGGTTAATTTTGTACACTCTGACTGTTAACACTGCATAAATTTATGAAGAAACAATTCTGATATGAAGTAAAAACAGTTTAGAGCATTTGGAGTAAAGAGACTGAAAGTACTAATTTAAAATAAATCAATTTCAAAAACATACACTGATTTTCATTGAGTTCATAAAGTAGATTAAGTTTCAGTTCTCAGAATATAGTGCAATTTCTACTAAAATGCATTACATTAGAGCTTACATTCTTAGGCACTCAGAACAAACGTTGTTTTTCAGTTTCTACTACACAGAAAAGTTTGCTAAGTATTACAGAGACTTCCCTCCCCAAAACAAGTAACAGGACAAAGCAGAGATCATAAGTAGACACAAAGAATTAACATCACAATACCATGGTATTTCTAGCAGTAAGTAACACTTAAAATATGAAGGCAGTGACACTGCCTTAAGTTTTTGGTGCCAATGCTACCCTCAGTCCAATAAAGCCACTCTGAAGCACTTTAGTATATATTCCATAAATTTTTTAATGCCAAATATTCCATATCCTTATCTAAGGGTTGAAATATGCTGCCTTAGCTTAATAAGGAACCTGTGGGTAAAAACAAAAAAAGAAAAGCAAAACTATTAGGTATTCTTCAAATACGAGTGAACAGTTACAAGAAGATGGGAGAACAAAAGCCTTGAGGAAAGTAACCTTCCCAAGAGCTCATCCAGCTGCGTAGGAAAATATGATCTTCAGCCTATAATAAGTAGTAAGGGGAAGGTAAGAGGTGGGGGGAAAACAACAATTTAACATATGAACATATAGCTGAAGCACTCTGCTGTAAAGTACCCTTCACAGAGCTTGAGGGCTTATGTACTACAGGCACAGATGCAGAGGCTGACATAATTATTTCCTTGTATGTTTTACTTGGCTCCTAGCAGTTAGATTAAAAGAATATTTTCATCCCTCAAAGGTTGGCTTTTATCCTCAGAAAACACTTGTCAATTCTGGAGTGGGTAGAACAGAAAAATTAAAATCCAGATGGATCACTGGGGTGAACGCAGTTTATCCACAGGGTCATTGTATTCCTTAATATTGAGCTCACTAGAAATGCTTGTCTAAGTACAAAAAAAATTAAAGACTTCATAAGGCTTTTACCTTTCCTGTCCAAAAACTTGTGTGTATGCTTTCTTTCCAAGATGAAGCCACTTGGTATGATGTCCGCACAGCTCAACAGTATTTAAGTGTCTAAATCTTACTGATTTTACTGGTCAAAACCCACTAAGTGTTCAACCTTGCATGAATGCCATCACAGAACCTGTAATGCTCCAGTGCCATAAATACATTTCCTTAAATAGTATGCATCTCTTGGGAGTTTTCAGTTTTCTCCAAAGTGCTCACAGACAAGCTTCTTCTGAAAGTTCCACCTGTAAGAGAAGAAAACAATTCTAAAAATAACCCTAAATAGCAAAATTAGTTTCAGGATGAATACACCAATTAAAAAGTTAGCAGATGCTCTGAAATGGAAAAAAAAAAAAAGCCATAATCACATGAAGTGGTTGCAGTGCATTCCACGTTTAGCGTGCGAAATCCTAAAGATGAGCTAAAAATTCAGCTGGTGCTTGAAAAGAACAGACAAACACATGGACAAACTGACAAATCACACCACAGTGCAAAGCACTAGGAATGGAAAATGTTACATAGCTTCAGTGTACCTGTATGCTGGTTTGTTTACCCAGTACTTAAAATGGATGTGCAAGAGGTCAACTCAAAAGTTTTGACTTCAGCTATCAGCTATGTATCTACTACATCTTTTATGTGCCACTACACATATTTTAAATAAACTTTACTGATGAAATTGAGCCTTTTGAGAACATGGACCTTGGAGACACGGAGAAGACATGCTACAACTTCAAATGATGCAGCCAGCAATGCACTGGATAAGCTGAAACACTACAAAGGTCACTTCAGAACATGTCAGTTTAGGGGAAAAAAACCCTGAACTTGAGAGTAGCAGTGAGCACAAGCAACCAACAATACTACATCACTCAGGGACTGCCCAACTCAGGAATTCCATCTCATACAGGAACTCTCAGTAACAGCAGGTAAAGTCAGCCACAAAGCACAAATCTACTGCCTCCGTATGAGAGAACAAACCTTCTCTGGCAGCAGTTAAACAGACATCTGTGTTTGTCTTCTTCCTCTGCATCTGAAGATCTGAGCCAAATTTCCCAGAACTATAAGCTTTTAATCAGACATTTATTGACTGGAGGCACAAAAGTCTTAAATGCTGCTTATCTGTTCAGTTTCAGTAAATTAAGCTACAATAATTTATTAGAAGTCTGAAATAAGTAAATGAAGTAAAGGTCTAACTAATGCCTGTTCACATATAAATAGCTTTTCATGACAGTGGACAAAAACTAATCTAGAACCATGCTAGTAAACAGTATCAAAGCCTTTCAAGAAAGATGTTTATTTTTTGTAGTACACATCAAAAAGGCCTGGCTAATTTCCCAGATGATTTACAAAATAGCTCTGTTGGACTGGAGAGACCATTAAAAGATTTTACAGAGCCATTTCTCTGCTATTAGAACATTTGTTTTCAGAAGGGGCAAAACTTTATTCCTAAGGGAGGTTCTACAGTAAAAAAGTTGCCGTAGATGGAGAATCTTTTATAGCTTTACTACCATATCTCTCTAGAGAACAGTTTATTTTTAGATTAAAGTAGTAATGGTTTCAATTTCTAAAACTTTTAGGCAATTACAGGAAAAAGCTTTCTTATTTAGGAGAGGAAAGAACAAATTAGAAAGAAAAACAGGACTACAAAACATTTTAGAGTGATGAAAAAATGTGGTTTTTTTTCAATCAAAGTGCACTGAAATTTATTTTCACATATGCTTTCTTTTTCTCATGTTTAAAGAGAAGATAACCAGCCTGCCTTCAATTAAAAACATCGTATTATGAACAATCTGATGTTACCATTAGACATCTAGAAAAGAAATAAAACTAGTCATAGGAGTAACAAAACAACTAGCTGGGCACAGAAATCCCAATGCCACCAGTGAAGGAAGAGGTTACCTCTTACTGCATTTAGCTAATATTGATTTTTAGAAAGGGAAGAAGTAAAAAAGAAACCACACCAATATTAAAAAAAAACCTGAGCATAAGGACATAATTCTGAATCAGAAAGTAAGAGCAAAGTTTGTCTTTCACTGACATCTGTAGATTCTTCACAGATTATACAGCAACAATGAAACAGCAGCCACTAGGCAGCTATGACTTGACAAAATCTGTTACAGAACAAAAATCAAAACACTGGCATTGAAAAGCATTTGTCCAGTCTCATCTTACAAATGTCCAGCAATAAAGATGTAATATTTTATTCTAACTTGTATGTTTTGAAACTTGAACTCCAACTCCTTGCAATTTGGCCTATTATTACCTTCTTAACCAATGAGCAAATAAAACAATTTATTTCATTACCCTCCACAACTTTTAAATATTGGGAAGCATATGACATCTCCTCCTCTTGAAAAAAACCCTGAGTAGAATTTAGTGATATGGCAAAGCGGTCAGACAAATACACTCTTGATTAGTCAGACCTGTGCTGCCAGCAAACGTTGGAAGAAGTATCCCCACTGCATATCAGCTCTCTACTTTAATCTCAAGATACTCAAAGGGGTTTGAGTCTTGTTGCATTTGTAAACAGTCCCAATTTCCTCTTGTGCATTTCCCTCTCCTATTTGAAGTTACCAAGAGTTTGAAACAGGACCGAGCTGACACAACATACTTTTATCATTTCTCTCATCATACAGAAACTGTGTATTTTGTTCACTTTCTTCAAGTCCAGTACTTTATTATGCCACTCTAGAACCTTTCTTCCTTAAGGGTCAAGTCTAAATTTTGAATGACATTTGTGTAAAATCACCTTTCCCCTTCATATTATCAATCAGTGTGTCCTCAATTGGAAGCAAACCATATTAACTTACAGGGTTTTTTTCCCCCAACATTCTTAAAAGGTAAAAAAACCAACACAGTCAGTGTTGCATTCCAAAACCATGCCAGACATGTTTTTGACATGCTTAATAGAGTACCTCAAGCAATTGACTGAAGTTTAATGACTCACAAGAAAACGCCAACCGCCTGGCTTAGTTAGGTCCCTGTGATACAGGCAGTTTCATGTGTCTCCACTGTTATTAGTCAAAGCTCCACTGATCTATCAGAGAAGTATCCAGTAAGCAATCATCCCGAATAAGCACACAGTACAAAGCAGCAAGCACAAGGAAGAAGCACGGTAGTTATTCCAGTGATACAACTGTCAGTAGCACTTGTTTGAGTAATAAGCACACTGCTACTAAATCTGAGCCATTGTTTTTTGCCAAACATTAATATGCCAATGTTTTATTTTGTGCACTAGTGATGTCACCTCCACAAAGAAGTTTTTATTTCAACATTTACTCTAAACAAAAAATCTGAAAAGAAACAATTAGATAAGAACTTGGTGGGTAAATAAGCTTTTACCAAGTTATCATTAACTGAGTTATCAAATATAAATTTTGCAGACTTGTGTAGAGAGTTTTGAAACTGAAAGATGAGTTTTCCCATCGAACTGATACATTCTCAACCTTACTGACATCATATATTTCACAACAGAATGCTTTCAATACAGTTCCAAATGTTTGATACCTGCAGTTTACTCTGAGCTTCTCCTCTCTTGCATTTCCTGTTTTGCAGGCGTGGCAGGTGCTTCGCTCACTTCTTGTTTCGCAGGCGTGGCAGGCATGTCACCATTGACACTCTCCACGCCGCTAACAGACATCAAGCTCTTCCGTTCTTTGGAATTTGATTTGTGCTCCACTTTTGTGACTCGGAATCTTAAGGAAACAAAAGAAAGATTGAGTTTTATTTCCCCAGGGATTAGTTAGATCATCCTCGAGACCGGGTGTATGGGAAGGAACAAATTTCCAGGTCTGAAGAACTAACATCAGATCAGACACCCACATAGACCCTGCTTCACTTCAGAGCAATCTTCCTTCCTATTACCTACATGTCTTTCTTGTACTCACTACTGCTGAATCACACTTTCTCAGGAAATTTTGTTTTAAAGCAGAATCCACAGACTGTATACTACTTTTTAGAACAGTAATTCTCAAAGAGAACTACAACATAAGTTAGAAATTAAAAATAACAAGGAAAATGAAGTGGCTTCTATAGTTCACACTTACTTGAGAAATACCAAATTCAGAAACAGAGGAATTTATTATGTGTGAATCCTTGTTTCTTTTTAGTCTGTATCAATTGAGCGATAGCACTGGATTTATACCCACAGTAAATCTCCATCTTTTTACATAGTTCTTAACAAAAAAATAACTTTTTTTTAATTAATTATTCCAGAAATATTTTATCAATTATTCCAGAAATAATTTCAGTCTAATACTAACATGGGTATGGAAAAAAAAAAATCACTGCTGCTATAAACAGCGTTGAATCAATGGATATCTGATCCAACACGGGCCACTGCAGCATTCCTAAGAAAAGTATACAACAAAATGACCTAAGGCTTACCTTCCCACAGAAAGGACTGTAACTTCTCCAATACGACTTCTTCTGTTCTCTTTAGATTTGTGAGCTGGCTTTATAAGGTGCCATCGTTTGTGACTACAACGAGTACAAACATCCTTTTCCACCACTCCTCCGACAGTATGGAAGTGATGGGCTTTGCAATTGTGCTTGAATGGAACAGCACCAGGTGACAAAGGAGTCCCTGGACTCACTGGACTCTCAGGAGAGGTAGGAGATAAAGGGCTGTAAGAAAATGTATAAAGGAAATATAATGTTATAATGTTTAGTATAAAATCCTTTTATAAGTTTCTTATGAAATGAAAAATAAAAAAAAAATAACCTTCAATTATGTTTAGTGAACAGCTAGTTTTTTCAGGGATTATTTATTTGTGATAATGTCTAGTTTAAGATTTCCCCTGGTACCATATTTTTGCAGTCAAAATCACTTCCAGAAATGAATTCATCTGCGGTCATGTAATTAAGGTAACTAACACACAAAGCAAGGAAATGAAGAGGGAAAAAAAAAATCAGGCTAAAATAGAAGAGAACAAGTTACATGAACTTATACTGATGAAGACATCCAATAAGCTCATTACATTCACTCCCGGAAAACTACAGAAAGTATTTCAGAACTGTATCTCAAAGAACTCCCAGAAGAAGAGCACAGTCCCATAATACTGAAAAGAGGCAAAACTAAAATGTCTGTGACAAAAAGAAATGAATCATTTAGTTTCAGGGGAAAAAAATAAAATTTGAGTACCTAGAAAGAAAGGAAAAACAGTAAAACCACCAAAAGGCATTCGAGAATATCTAATCAAATCAATATAATTTTCTTCTAAAACTGAAAAACAGTACAAATTGAAAACAGATGTACTTTTTTGAACTTCAACATCAATTTTGACGCTGCCTTGCAATACATTCTCCTAAAGCAAACCAGAGTTCACGAAAGTGAAATAACTGTAGAGTAAGGCAGCCCACCTTGTAAAAAAAACCACCAAACTCAAAAGACATACAGTAAGGTATATATCAGTAGTTACTACGAAACTGCAAAGACATACAGAGTGGGGCTATTCTGGTCCTGATGATATTCAGTGTTTTAAATACTTCACTGGGTAACAGAATAGAAGAACAGCTAAAGTACCCACAGACTTTGGATCACCCATAGTAACTGTAGAGGACAAGACAGGAAATTAGGATGGTCAGAGGAGAGCGTGAAAGACACTCACATGTACACAAATCTTACTAAAAATACTGGATGTACTGCAGTAAGGACAACGCAATTTTGTTTCAGCAGAAAACCTTTACACAAACCCAAATTAAAAAGCAACTGGACAGATGATCACTCTTCATTAAAAGATAATCCTGAGCTGAACATGAATCATGAAAATGTTCTTAAGAAGGACAAACTTCACAGGAAATAACAGGAGTATAACCTGTGAACCTAAAGTTATATTACTCAGCATTAATCATGACACAGCTGATCCTACCATGCAGGTTCAGAAATGTTATTTCAAGAAAAATACTAACAAACTGAAGAGACTCCAAAGGAGAAGAGAAAGAACAAATTAAAGAAGTAAAACATGCTGTAGAAGACTGGAGTTACTTGTATGCTTATTTTCCAAATAAAAATATTGTCAGCAGACATTTAATGGTCTTCAAATAAATAAGAAAATGCTATTAAGAAAAATAAAATCTGTTCAGTATCTGAAGCAAAGACAGGAACTAATGCTTCAAGTGGCAGAAGTGCAGATTTTACTCAGCCATTATTATTCTATAATTCTATATATTATTATTCAAGTATTTTATAGTGCACTGAACTTAGATACATAGTGGATTTGCACTTGTTTACAAAAGTTTTAAGAGTATCTGTCAAATTCTCTAAGAGTAAAGAATTTTTCCCTCCCCCTTACTTTTCATATTTTAATTCACCACTGAAACTATAGTCTAAAACTCCCAAAATAACATCAAACATGGTTGTGCAAAAAATTCAAACAAATATTTCTACGGCACAGTAGAAGCTTAAAAATAATTCCTATACTTTTTTATAAGTTCAATTTCTTTTCTTCAGTAACCAAGACACTCACTATTAGAACAGGTGATTAATGGTTGCATGATCAACTTTGTTTTGCTAAAACTATAATACTCCCACTTCTTTTACAGGTGACACAATACTACTTGAACTTCCATCTTCTCTGCTTTGAATATGAACACAGGATTACAAATAAAGAGCATTTAAAGTAGCAGTAGACACAGTTAAAAGGAACTTATGTATAGATATAAGTACTCTTACACATAAGATGCATGTACAAATACTTTACACATATGATGCATCTGTAAGGCTGCATAATTCTCTACATAATTATCTAAATAGGAGTCAGTGAAAATATAAGAGATAGGTCAGCCAATGTATATTCCCACAATTACAAAGGAAAAAGTAAACTAGAAGGAGACATAGAATGAGTTGTCTATTTTAAGTTAACATCCATACAAATTAAATAAGTGCTGCCTCCATTCTTTCAAGTCAGAGTAACTTTGGACTAAGCCACCTTCTAAGTAACTTCACTCTGAAGCAAACCAGTAACCTTTAGCTCAAAAAGAAGTAAAACCGTATCACACATCTAGAATAGATACCCAGAAGAGCCAGTCACCAATCCAGAGCATATACTAAAATTTAGGGAGTCAGACACCACAGAAAATCTAAGTACTATCCTCTTAGCTGGTAGCTCAAGCAAGCGACGTACTCCTAAAAGCGTTTGCGAAACAAAATCCTTTGAAAGGGTATGATTTTAGTTGCCTCCATAAACATGCATTAAAATGACAAGTAATTACCTTTCAGGTTCAAAGACACTGCTATCTGCTACCATGGCCTTTAACACATCAGCATTTGCTGTAATGAGAATAAACAGAACTCTTCAAAAGTGAACAGTTCTAACTTTAGAAAAAACATAAAGCAAGATTAAAGTTCCTGAAAGAAATTTCATCTGAAAGAAAGATGACTGCATTATGTACATCTCCAAAAAGGCATAAGAGACAATTACAGAAAAAAAATGTTAATTCTATGGGAATTTCTTAAAGCTCCACCCCAACACAAGCCATATAACGCAGCCATCTGCACAGAACTCTCAAACAAGATCTCTGAATCACCTCGCATGTTTAAAGCAACTTCAGATTAAGAACACCAGTTTAAGTAAGCCTTACAAAATGCAAATTAATTATCAATCAAGCACTGTCAATTGCTCACATATTCTCAAACACACACAAATTATCTAAACCTAACCTCAAGGACAAATACACAAGCTCAAAGCCCTAACAGTTAAAAAAATTAAAAAACTTTAAAAAATTAAAAAACAAACAAACAAAAACACCACAAACAACAAAACCCCCAAACCCCAGACACAAACCCCAAAATACCATTATTCCAGAGAACTAGTCTTCATTCAGAACTAACTCAAAGCCAGTTCAATACTTAGAACTCTGATTTATACAAAACTAAGAGGCTAAAGGTTCTTGTACTATAAGAACATCCAGTCTTCTAAAAGTTTCTTCTATTAGGCAAATACATTCTGAACTAATTAAGTATTCCATGGGGTGCTTAACTGTGATTTTATTTTTTCAGTCATATCTTCCTCTTTAGCCTTTACTTTGCACACACAACACATGAAGATACCATGTGCAAAATTCATCATTAGTGCTGGTATACCCTACTGTCTCAGTTATGCACAAACATCTCATCAGACAAGAGCTGCAAAAATCACTTCAAGACAAAAAGTTTAATGTAGTCAAAACATAGAAGTTTCCACAGGCTTTAAACACTGCCACTAAGAAAGTAACCTTGAGCTTTTACTTCACAAAGCAAAAGGTTGAAGCAAAAAAAGAAAAAAAAATCAATCCCTCAATAAAGTATGAGGGAATGCATGACTTTATCTTCCATCCAATATAATTTTCAGGTAAGTGAAAAACTTCCCTATTCTGCTTGAAGTTTTGCCTTGTGAAGGCAATTTCAAAGAGCTAAGCAGGAACAGATCAGTTATTAAATGAAAACATATACTTCAGATTATCTGAAAAACATATATTTGTTACAGAACACTATCACAAAGGCTGATAACTTCAATGTCACAATACTATACCTTCATTTTTCATGATGTAGTTAACTATTTGTCCCACAGTGTCACTATTCTCATGTATAGTTTCATTCATTTCTGTGCAAAAAAATAAATACATTGTCAGTATCTTGGCCTTCTGAATCAGAAACTGAATTATTTTAAAACAAAATTTCAAAGAAGCCACAACAAAACCAAACACACCAGAAGAAACTACATTAAAAAACCAAAAGACAAGATCTATTGTCACTATGGAGGAAAAGATTAATAAGACTTTTCAGTCTTTATTCAGGAAAAAATACGAACACAAGTTTATGATCTGCACCTCAGCTCTAACAAATTCAGCTAAGAATTAAATAAACAGTATTTTCACAACCATATGTCAAAATTCCTTCTCTAGCTACGAAGCAGAAGACAAACAAGAGAAAAGTATTTCTAATCATAACATTACGGAGAAAAACCAAAACAAAACAGATCATTTAACTGTCTCAAGTCACTATTCTAAAATAGGTATTAATGGCTTCTAATATGACAAGGATTCAATTTAAGTTTTTCACCACATCTAAAAGGACATAACAATTGATTACTTGAATGAAAAAAATCTGAAAACTTTTGGAATAGAAAGTACCCATTAACAGAACTGAAAGCTTCCCCAAAATAACCTCCGAAGGGACAAAATAGTCAATGTGACAACTAGAAAAGTCGAAAGGCACAACTCTGCCCTTCCCTAATAATTGTTATAAAGCTTTATTAAAAAATAAATAGGATTGAGGCAAGTTTGACAGACAAGACCCTAAATTCTTTGCTGCATAGTAAATGAGTAAACCTCTGTACCCATGTTTCATCTTAACACCTGTAACTGTGCAATGTAACTTAGAAACAGTTACTTCCCAAAACTGAGATGTAGATGATGTCCCCCTTTCACTACCCTACCGATTCCCTTGCTGTTTAACACTCAGGTGAACTGACAGACCAGACAGTTCCACTCACTCCTCACATGCCCCAGGCAGTAAATGCTTAAGAACACACCAACACATCATTACTGCACCACATGGCTCTACCCTTACCACAGAGCCACTGTAATTTACATTCATTATGAGCCTACTGACAGAAATTAATTTAGAGAAAGGAAGAGGCCCCGAGTATTTACAAGTGACTTGGCTCTTGTTTTTACTTACCCAAATGCTATACTGGGTTACTCTATGCCTTCCCAAGTGATAATGCCCTTTTATTTTCCCCAAGTAAGAACAGATGGGAATAAGGAACCATAAAAACAAGGGTACAAACAGACATTAGGACAAAAATAAAGGTATCTTTAAGAACAATGAAAAGAAGCAGATATGCCATAAAACAGAATGCAGGCATTCAGTCCAAAGGTTTGGTTTTATAAGGAGAAGGGGAGATGACCATGACGGCACAGCAGGTGCAAATTAAGATTGCTAAACATAATAAGATTTTAGGCTTTAAATGGCAGCCTTTTGCTACTCCTCACATAGAACTATGTAAACTAATACTTTGTTGTAAACAGATGTAGAATGCAAAAAAAAGTTATCTGGTGACTCCAACTGCACTGTGGAGTTGCAAACAAATGTACTGACAATATGAGAGGACTTGCATGGGAAACTGGAACACTGCTAGTTTTGATTGGCCAAAAACCCAAATGACATTCAATGTAATATTTTTCTTAATATTGCTTTCATGTCAAAATAGACAGAGAAATGACAGAAGTCTCACAATAAATTATTTCATAGCAGTTGCAATGTACAGAAATAGGAACTTGTTTATTAGACTTGATTACCTATTTTTTCATCAAGTTTTTCTTCTTCTACTTCTTCAGCCTCCGTTGTACAGCGATAACCTTTTTTCTTAAGGACATGGCAGATAAGGATCCCCAAAAGACCCATGATGAAGAAAACAGGAACCAAAGCAAAGGCAATATACTCTAGGTGTTCAGTCTTGCCATCATTGCCATCAGTTTTAGTTGTCAAAGTAGTCTGTAAGTCATGGATTGACAAAACCTGGGGAGCCTCTCCATCTATGTAAACAAATACACACAGTTATCGCGATAGACTGTAAACCACTTGAAAGCATTTAGAAAATTACAAGCACATCCAAATCCCCACAGTGTCAGTGTGATGTACCTTCTGTGATGATGTGGACAACACACTCTACTGGCTGAGAACTTACACCTGCAGCAGCAGATAGTTCCTCTTCAACAAACAATTGCAAATGCCTAACATCCAAAAAACGCACGTGGTATTTCTTCGATGGAACAGTGAAGAACCAACAATATTCTAGCCTGACAGGCTTGTCATCTCAAATAGAGGGCTTGCATATTTCACAGAAGAAAAACATCACCATTGTTCCTTGCTCACATCATCAAGAAAAATGCCATACCATTCCTCCAGTCCT
Organism: Empidonax traillii; assembly: GCF_003031625.1. Classification (NCBI taxonomy): domain Eukaryota; kingdom Metazoa; phylum Chordata; class Aves; order Passeriformes; family Tyrannidae; genus Empidonax; species Empidonax traillii. Next base: position 850,559 of record NW_020955433.1, read on the forward strand.
AAGTTTATAAAAAATAGGCAACAAAATGTGGATCCGTCCCTAATATGTGAGTAAATACAGGATTTAGTAATGACCTTTGCAAAGAAAAGGATCAGGTGTGAGAGAAATAACCCTAATTTTTTCTTGACAATGGGATTTCCTAAGACAAGGAACATTTACCCTCTACTGAACAGCATAAGGTGAGCTAATTCTTTGCTTGTCTGAGATTTGGAAACCATTTTATATTTAAACTTGAAACAGGATGTGAAAGTGAATTATTTTTGTGTGCAAAGAACTTAAGTTACAGCATAGTCACACACTAACTGTATATTCACAATTAAGCATTTTTGTTTAAGCTCTGAATTTCAGATATTTCATATACATTACAGATGTATATTCCACATTATAAACTGGGATTTTTGAACTACTAAAAGTATAATAAGTTTACATCAGAAGGGACCTCTGCAGTTCACCAGTCCAAATGCTGCTAAAAGCAGCACTAATTAGATCAGGTTGCTGAGGTAAGCTCCATCTGAATGACGAACAGTCCATATTTCAGGGCAACCTGTTCCAGCATTTGCCCACTTTTATGGTCATTTTACACAAATAAATTTAAAAAATCGTGGCAGGAGGGGTTGGGACTAGATGATCTTTAAGGTCCCTTCCAACCCTTAGCATTCTAGGATTCTATTAAAAAATACTAAAGTGTAATGTTCTACATAATTATTTTTAAATCAGCAACCTGAAACCCTATCAGCTTGACGCAGCCACTGAAAACACACATCACCACCCTCTGGAAGAGCAAACCATCAGAAACCACTCAGTTAGAGATTCCCAGCCTATCTAATATATAACACATGTAAATGCTTGCATGTTAAGAACCATGGTTTGAGTTTCTTTGTTTTCTATTTCTTTTTCTTCCTACATAATCTGTTTTATGATGTAGTACTACTGCTTATAGACACAGGAAACACCAATAAGAAAACCACATCAGCAACAATCTCATCAGCAGTTAACAGGTGATGACAATCTAGACAAATCCTCAAAGAACAGGTGCAAGCTATGCAAGTTAAAAGGAGAACTGTGCCTATACTGGAACTTTTTTTCCTGACCGAAGAATGTTGGAAAACTCATAATTTATCAACCGAATACTCTGTAGCACAGATTAGTCAGATAACTGGGTTAAGATTTACAGAATTTTTGAACTAGGCAGGAAAACATTCTTAATTTTCTTTTTCATTTAAAAACACATTAGCATGGATACTTCAACATACCAGTTTATACACATAAGTCTATATGTCTTTTCTTTGGTTGCCTTTAGATACCTTAAATTCAACTCTCCCATTAGAAATCAACAAGAAACAAACAACTTTGCAAGGTATTTTGCTTGTTACTAGTAAAACATTAAATCAATAACAGTTCCATAAAAATGCATCATTTACACAAAGTCCGTAAACTGCCTGATGCCGTTCATTTTTTGTTCAGAGATGTAAAAATTCACCAAAGGCAAACCAAAATATCCTAGAAGAAATCAACCAGCTGGATCAAATATTTGGTGCACCAAGTATTTGGTGCTTATAAGGAGAGCAAGGCTTTCATTATCAAACACCATACACAGCCTGCCCTAAAAAACCTCAGCAGTTATGACATAATGCACAGCCTTGCCTACCTAAATGAGCAATATATTTTATGTCCCAAGTCATAGCTACATCATTCATTTTATGATCCCTATTCTCCTTCCCCAGAGGCACATTATGCTTATTATCAGACTACCTCATACTCACAATTCACCGTTGCTCCTCAATGGTTTTAATGACAAGTTCAAGCCACAGCAATCTTCCTTGACTCAAGTCAATTCATAAAGGAATTAATTTACTTGAGTGTTTTGCTCTCCCCTGGCATTTTTATACACCAGTCATTGTATACCAGTCTACATATCAAAATTACATGAAGATGTGATCTAAATGAAAATATTTAGGAGCAATATTCAGCACATTTAAAGTGATGCTTAAAAATGAAATCATGAATTGCACTCATGCTACTAATTCAGATGCCACGTGCTTTTGTGGCTTAAAAATTAATATATGCTAGGCACTGAAGTTGAATATTGCCTGTCCTTACTTTATATTTTACTTCCTAGGTAAAGAATAAGACAATCAACCTCAGACAAGACTTTTACACTGGTTCTAGTCAGTGTTACTCTGACACAAAGGTAGCATTCTTCTACTTTAGCAACTGCTCAAGAAAATTTTACAGCACCTTTAGGAAACAGAATCTAGGAGGAAAAAGCATATTAATGAAAAGATATTTCATCCTTCATTACATTGCAATTTTTACATGGCCTAGACATATTATTAACATCCTAGTTAAATACCATATTCCCTCCATATTAGTAAAATATTGTTTGACCACAAAAATATGCCAAGACTACAATGTCTTCAAGGCTGGGAGAAGAATGAAGCTAGAGCAGACCATGTAAGCAAAAGTAATACTATGTAAAAAACCCTTCCCCCTCAAGATTTTATGAGCTCACAGAAAGAGAGCTGGAAGCACCTTAGAGAGGTCATTCCACTTCATCCTGCTGTCAATAAGTGGGATTAACCTAGACAATTTCCTGCCAAGCATGGCTAAAGATCCTGCAAAGGTAACAGCTCACCCTCCACACCTATTGTCTTTTTTTCAATGCAAATGGAGGATCAGAACAACTCCTCCTTTAGTATCTACTACCACAGTCTCAGACTCTGCTTGCATTGCGTTGCAGAATCATTCTTCCCTTGGTTTTAACTGCATGTACTTCAAAGGACTTCATACTTGGCACGATCACTATGAGTCAGTGATCTCAATATGAGCCAGTTATCTCAAAGCTTTGCATATTTATTAATATAGATAATTCTCAAACTTTTCAAAAAGCACATGGGAGATTTCTAGAAATATTTAATCTTAATCTTATCTTGCTTCAAGACCTACTCAGATTCTTGCAAAATAAATCCTTTTAATAACAAAGATCAAAACTGTTTAGATCTTATATAAGCAATATACAACGCATCATTAAAATAACGCACTGTATTTTTCTAACTCTCCTATACTAAACCTCAGCATAATCTACATCCAGCTGATTACTTCAAGCACATCCCACTTGTTTTCATATTGTTTAATTTACAGAAAGTGGTCCATAAACAATGATGTAATCTTCTCTCTGCTCCACTGATAAAGAATCCTATTTGGTTACTCTGGATTTTGCTCATTATGTCCATGCCATTTATCTCTTATGGCATGCCTTTTAAAGAGCTTTATTTACATTTTATGAATTTGATTTTTCTAGCAATCTACCTGCTAAAAATAAGTACATATTTATTCGCTATTTTCCTCTCCATAAAGTTCAAGGACTTAAAGGATCATGTTCCCTGATCTCAGGCATGAAAATGAAACACAGCTATCAAACTCACAGTGTACAGAAACAAACTATTGTTGGTCTTAATGCTAACTGATATTTAAAGAAATTAAATATGATAATGTACAACCTATTTAAGTACAAGACAAATGAAATATTCAGATATGGCACACGATCTGCTCAAGCATCTCAGCTAAGCATAGCTGGAAAACACGCCTCGGTAGCAACGTCAGTTTATGCATTTCTCTCCCTCCTCACCATTAACACGCCAGTCCTCACATCTGCAGGAAAAGAACAATCACTTAAGGTTCAAAATAATTAGGCACGAAATGGCTTCCATGGATGAGTTTTGATTCCTTTTTTGCCATTTTCTGATGATTTTTTTTTTTCTTTCTTCCACACTTGGATCACCTCTGGTTCAACTCACCACACAGACCTACACACTGTGAAAAGGGCATCATCACAGCACTGATGAAGCTGGCAATGCCATAGGGAGGAATGGTCAGGTAGCCTGTGAGCCCAGTTTCCTGCAAAGAAAAGGCTCCTGATAATCATACCTTGTGCTTCATCGTCTCCTGGCTCTAAAGGAAATATTTTTAAACTCCATTAAACTCTAGAAGCATAGAATCATAGAATTAACTGGGTTGGAAGAGACCTCCGAAATCATCAAGTCCAACCCTTGATCCAACCCCACTGTGATTACCAGATCATGGCACTCAGTGTCACATCCAGCCTCATCTTAAAAACCTCCAAGGACGGTGAATCCACCACCTCTCTGGGTAGGCCATTCCTGTGCCTGATCACTCTCTCTGTAAAGAACTTCTTTCTAATATCCAACCTAAACCTCCCCTGGCAGAGCTTAAGCCTGTGCCCTAGTGAGACTTCCTACTCCCTGGCCAGACATCTAAGGTGGATGGATCATAGAATGATCTGGATTGGAAAGGACCTTAAGGACTACGTAGTCCCAGCTCCCCTGCCATTAGCTGGGACAGCTTCACTAGACCAGGATGCTCAATCTGAATGTGTTCTTTGATTTACAGCATTCATTTTAAGCATCATTTAAAATAAAACTTTTTTTCATTTTAAGTTTAACACTTTTAAGTTCAGGCACAAGAATAAAAATCCTGTGTTTATTTCCTCAATTTCCTAAATACACACTAAATGCCTCACTCTCAGGAATTTAAGAAAACTAACTTTATTTTTTAAAAACTTGAGTTTTAGTGAAATTAGTTAAATACCAGTTTATATTTCTTAGCATTTTAAGAGGGATGGATACTTTCTTAAAATAAGAAAGTTCTAAATGAGATAAAGACTTTCATTCAGTACATTCAACTTATTCAGAAATACAATAAACCAACCTACTAGAGCTGCAATAGAAGTTTCTACTGAAATACAATAAACCAACCTACTAGAGCTGCAATAGAAGTTTCTACTATCAAAGTCAAATTTCATTTTTTAGATTCTTAATTCAAGTGCTCAGCAGTGAAATCATCTAGCCAATTCATTTACCCTGATGGTAATCATGTACTTCTTTAATACAGGATTTTAGTTATTTTACCATTAGTGAATTGAATAAGAACAGATTGATGCAACTTCAAATTAAATACACTTTTTACAAGTTATCTGACTTAAATAGTATTTATCTGTTGGGAATACTATGGTCAAATTGCTTTTGCAAAACTAATCAGATGAAATAACAAGGAATTTCAATCACAAGTCAAAACATATCACTGTCCAAAACACACACACACACACACAAAAATATTTAGTAAACATTTGGGCTTCTCTGCCTTACCAGTAAGATGGTAGCTACAGAAGAGAGTAGACAAATTAGAAAAGTCAGTAAAGAACAGGTTAAAAACCGCTTATTTTCTAGAAGAAAAAACTCCTAAGTGAAGAAAACCTATTGCCTACCACTTGCTTTGTCTATTGTTCAAGGAAATTGTACTTCAGGGAATATGCATAAACTGAGTAACAAAGGAAAACCACCTATCATCGGAGAAGAACATTCAACAAGTTTGTGAATTCCGCTCAATTTCTAGCTTCCTTGTAGTAATCAGAACCTACAGCCGTAAGTGAAATAGGCAGGAAACATGGTGACAAAAAGGAAGCCACATGATGAAAGAACATACTGACAACTAGTAACAGCACTGCCAACTGCCTTAGAGGTTAAGCAAGGTTGATTAAGAATTGCTGTTAAGAACAGACTTCAAAACCCCCATTAGATATGTCAAAAGCAGTATCTCAAGAAAACGAGCAGAAGGATCAACTGCATTTCTTTAGAGCACATACCAACTGCACCTACTTCGTGAACACTGATAGAAAAGCACATGCAGCAAGCCTCAGGGAGGACACACCTTCCTACCCAGCACTGCGCTCACAATCACAAGCCAGCAAGTTTTTCATAGCACCTCAGGCTGGAGCTTGCTACGAGTCCTTACATTAGAGACAAAGTCTTCGGCTCACTGAAGTCACTGCATTAATTTTGACTGAGGGTAAATTTTGCACTAGGTCTGGAAAGAGAGCTTTCTACTCTGAAAGCTAAGTCTCCCCCTTGGCAAGTTCTTTACTAATCCAAATTTTTTCTGAATTACACACCCATCAACACTTCCAGTAAGTTGTCTGCAAAAAGTTTTAGGCCGTCTTCGCTGAAACCCTGGAGGTGGGGCTTCAGAGAGGAGACACCTGCTATGAAAGGACAGTTCCTATTCACAGCAAACAAACTAAAGCTAAAAGTATTACTGTATAATGCACGTAACTGTCAACTATTTTAAAGCATTGCAATTTCCACACTGCCACACAGAGCTTGTTAGGAACCAAAAGGGAAGACCAAACCTAATAAATCATCTTGTCAGTCACCCAGCCAATCCAAACAGTCACACCATGAAGGCATCTGATATCATTTAGAATTCAATGAGAAAAAAAAATAAAGAGTACCTAGAGAAGTTCTGTCCTGTTCAGAAAGGGAAAAACTGAAATACTAAGGGAAGTAACAGAGATTCAGTCCATTCTTTGTGAAGCACAATATGAGGTTGATAATGCTGCACAAACATATACAGAGGCAAAAAGCTCACATTTGCTATTTACCAGTGCTAAAATTGCAGTGCAAAAGGTGTAAATGCTTTGGTCACTATTGAGCAGCACATAGCTCCTACTGCAAAAACACAGAGAATTGATGCTTTGCATTTCCATTTCTGCTGGAAAAAATTCAGTTTTCAAATAAAACACACTGTAAACAGCTACCATGTGCATTTAACAAAACACACTTCACCAGTATGGTTGTTAAAAAAATGAAATACAATCCTTCCTGGACACATCAGATATCTAAAACTATTGCTAGTTTTAGATAACTAAGCTAACAACCCTCACTAGTTTACAGGAGTCAAAAATCAATTTTAACCAAAACCAATGTATCTCTTATGTGAAAAGATATACTATGATACAGCAGACACATTGACAGCAAGCTACTTGTCAAGCTCAGAGGAAGAACAAAATTCTTTCACAGCTTTCACGTTTCTTGCTATACTTGCCAACTTTTGGCCTGCAGAAGTTCAATCCTATTCATCTAGATATACCAGACTAAATTGCTGCTATCATTATTAAATCCTACAAAGGCACATTGCACACTAACACTCCTCCAGTATAACTGCCTTCAAGTTCAATACAGCAATCCTGAGTATAAACACTTGTAGGAAGTCAGTATAAGCCTATGAATACACATCCTTTGGTTTACTAAAACAGCTGTTTACACTCTCTTCAAAATTCCAGTAGTAGGCAAACTGTATAATCCCAACATGTAGAAACATGCAGTAATATGCTGAAGTAACAACCATCAAAGGACAAATTAGTTTTTTATCTGCTTTAAAAAAAAAAAAAAAGATAGTAATGATCAAGAAGAGAAGAAAAATCCTCAGCTCCTCTCCTGCTCTTACCCCTGCACACAAAACCTGAAAACCAAAAAAGAATTAGAGCATCAGGTAGCACCAACTACCAGTTAACACATCTGAAATTCAAGATGCCTAGTGGTACTTATTTCTTCCCACTCTCCAAAGAGAAGGATGGACTGGATGACAAACCCTCCATTCCTCTTGCTTTCAGAAAACAAACAGGAGATGGTAGATACCTCAAACCTTTCTGTCCAACCGGGCCTGCACCAAGTAATATATAGATGCACAAAAAGCACAGAAAAAAGTAGAAACTAGAAACAGTTATTATCTAATTTTTTGCTAGTAGGTATGGCCATCTTAACTATTTCCACTAAGCTTGACGTTTACTCTCAAACAAGCTAATACTCTTACCTACTACGTAAAAATGAGCATCAAATTTTAACAGAAGTGTTTGAGAAGCACAGACAATGCACAAAATAGCACTTCAGACTACACAAGCAACAAATTCAGTTTCACTTTGACATTATTAGTAAGTTAATAGTAACAGCTGGGGTTAGACATAAACAAAAAAATGTAAATGTAATTTTGAGCTAATTTCTGGTGACGGTATGGGTGCAAGGGCTCTTCAGAGTTCTCAAGCGTAACAGTCAACTTAACTTCCAAAACCCAAACGCTAAGTCAAGTTTAACCTCACGAGAGGGGCTGAAATAGACACAATTCCTTAACGCACTTCTGTCTTAAGAGCCATCCAATTCTAGAACAAAATAAATCAACTACGGAGGAGTCGCCAGCCTCGAGTTTGTATGGCTCATTACAGGTTTTTCTATTTTTTCCCGCAACTCGTGGCCACACTTACTCAATCCCCAGGCCGGGGCTGTCCGACACTAAGAGCCCTGCGACCGCGGAGGGCACTCGCAGCCCGCCCGAGGACACGGGAGCGCCCGCCCCGAGAGCCCCGCGGACAGGCGGGAGAAACCTGAGCCGCTGCCCCCGCGAGGGCTCAGCCCCGTCCCTGCCCGCCTGCCCGGGGCCGGGGCGGGGGGCACCGCACCCCCCGTGCCGCTCTGCCGCGGGCCGCGCAGCACCGAGCGCCGCGGATCCCCGCGTAACCCGCTCCGGCCCCGGCCGTGGAAGCGGGGAGGCTCCCGGCAGAAGCAGCGGGGCCAGCCAAAGTACCCGAGCGGCAGCAGAGGCTGCGCTGCCCAGCGCGGTCACAGCCCGCAGAGAGGCTCAGGGGCTGCCGGCGGGGAGCGAGGGCGTCCCCGGTTGAAGCGTCCCCCCGCGGAGAAGGACCGAGGCCGCAGCGACCCACCGATACCGGAGCTGCCGCCCAGCCATGCAACCGTGGGGCCCAGCGATGGCGCAGTCGGCGGAACGCCGGCGGTCACTGCCGGAGCCATTGCCGGCGCCTCACCCGCGCTGCTCCGCGCTGGCAGCGGCGTCCCCGCCGCCACCCGCCCGGCCCGGCCCGGCCCGGCCCAGCGCCGCCGGCACGCCCTGCCCGCACTGCGCCTGCGCGGGGCCGCCGGCCCGGCCCGGGCGGGGCTGCTGCCCGGCTCTCGGCCTGCGGGAGGGGCTGGGGGGGAACGGGGCTTTCCCGGGGCGATGGATGTGTGCGGGTTAGCCCCGAACCGGCCCTGGGGAACGGCTCGGGCCTCGTTCACGTACACCAGCGGGGACTACGCCGAAGTCGCCCCCCGCCCTCAGGAGCAGTTTAGTATTGCAGCTCCCAGACGTGATTTCCTGAGCCCGGCCCGTGCCCAGTCCCCTCCGCCCGGCAATATCAACGCTGGGGCGCAGCGAGGGGGAGAGGTGGGTGCGGAGCATCATGTCCTAAAGGAGATAACTCCTTGACCCCCCTTGCTTTGCGTTTGTCATTTGCTGCAAAGCACCCGGAGTGCAGTGCCACCCTCAGGGGGGTGCCCATGGGGGAGCCTCTCACCCAGGCAAGTTTGGGGGTGTCTCCCTTGACAACAGTGGGTTTCAGCTGTGGCCGGGCAAGGCTTCTCTGTCACTGCCACCCCTGTGGCCGTGCTCACCGTGCCGGGACCTTCCTCGCTGCCAGGGCGTAGCAGGGCTCAGGGCTGAGGAGATACGGCACAGGACAATCGCTCTGTATCAGAGCATCCCGACACCCGCACGGGGCCGTTTTGTTATCAGAGCTGCATTGGAGCTACTTACTGTAAGGGCAGGGCACTGCACCTGCCATGAGGGGCCACAGGCCCTGTGGAAGTTGCTGCCACCATGGCAACATTCACACCGGGACATGCAAGTGTTCAGAAACACAAACCTCTTCCCATGCACTATGCCTCAAATTCATGCTTTGTTCCTTAAATCTTCACAGCTGAACTCCAGCTTAGATTTATACTCTGCTAAACTAGCTCCCATGCTTAGATCTTGGCCTGCTTCATATTACAGCAACTGCAGCTGGACTTTTCTACTGACATAGCAGGAAACGAAAGTCATATCCTTCTATCAAGGCAGAGGCAATTATAGCTTAGAGTTTAAATGCTATAAGTTATTTTAATCCAAATAATTTATTTACTTACTTTTACTCATGTTAAATTCACAAGGAAAAAAATGCCACTCATATAAGAAACAATATTGCAATGATTATAAATGCAGGTACATTCCTGAATGGTTTTTTTACCTGGCACCAACATTGTGTGCAAAAATACCCTTATCGTCCCCTGACTACACCTATCTACAGGTATATACCAGGTAAATACCAGACTGCCACCTTCTTGTTTGGGACAAGCATCCCATCTGACATACTATCCCCCCACTATCCCGCAGTCTTCCAGTAAAGAACATATGCAGAAAATTAGGTTCTCAAAAATAGTATGTCAGTACCATTTGTACACTTGACAAAGATAAAGTGCTGTGGAAATAACCTTCTCCTCTCTCTTGACTGTCAACTCTATTCATGGCACAAACTGTAGCCATTATCTTTTATATAATAATTTTTTCAGACTTAAACATATTAAAATATTATGATGATTCAGTATCTGAGATAAACATGTGCACAAGCAAAAAGTAATGCTTTTGGGCATTTGGTCTTTTATGGTTTTGGGCACAAGGGAAAAAGGCTTTTCCAGAGAATAAGCATTTTCTGAGTCTAGTGACAGAGCATTATTAATTGTTTAGATACTTGTTTACATTTCCATTTGTAGGATCTATTAATGCTATGATTTTACAGTTGTTTTCACAATTCAAAGGTGAGTCCTGATGGGAGCAAATTCTGCAACACTTTAACTGAGTGTTATTGGCTGATCAGCAGTGAATCAGTAGAACAGCCGGTACAGCAGTCCTGGGAATAGATGATGTAAGCCGTTAGAAACAGTTATGAATAAGTAATGAAATGTTAAAGCCAATTTAAAAAAACAAAACAAAACACAACATTAAACAACCTGAAGCTGCTGAATGGAGTACATAAGCAGAAGTAGGGATTGCTGATTTTCTTTTTTTTTTTTTTTTTTTTCAGTTTTAACCTGTATATCAATTCAAATTCTCAGCCTAAAGGAGTTCAGGAATTTAATTAATATAATTAATATAATGTTTATAATTGGAAATACCTCTTCTCAGTCAAGTAGATTAGCAAGAACACGTAATCTCAGATGTCTTCTTACGTGAAGACTTGGTGGGAGACTTACCTGTTTATTAACAAAACTAACAAGGAATGAGACGAACTGTCCTTTAAACAGAAGAGGAAGTCAAGCAGCAGGACACAAGGTTCTTTGTGCTTATAAAAACAATTCTTGCTTCCTCTTGGTGTTCTACAGAAAACAATGCTGCTGCTCACCTGAGCTGTCTCTGCTCTGTCTCTTAAATTTTGATTTATTCTTTTTTTGAGGACGCAGTTCTGTCAAGTGCCAGCAGCGTCACAAAGGAGACAGACTTAGGTAGACAGAGAGTCCCCCTTTTCTCTCGGGTTAAGTGTATCACTGCAGTTTCCAACTCACAGGTAATGGCAAAATGCAGCAGGATTACTGAACCGTATCTACCTCCATGAAACAAACTTTCCACAGGTAGGTCGTATCTCAGAGTCTCTCTCTGACTTCAGAAAGAAAGGTTGTACTTCTTTTTTTTTTTTTTTTTTTTTTTTAGGATTAGAGAACTAATCTGGGTTTACAGCAGAGCTCACAAGCAGTGAACTAGCACAATTTCTGAGGCAGTAACTTTCTGCCATTCTTCACCCACTGGAACAAACACCGCTGGGCATGTGGGAACTATTAAATCAGCTTTGCCACTAGAAGATCTGTGAAACCACCCGCCAGCTTTTACAGAAAATAATAAATCTCATTCAAAACACTAGAGCATTTCCTTAACAGTCTCAAAACTAAGTTGCAATAAGGTTTAATTGGCCCACTCCATGTCAGTTATTTCCTCAAGATTTCTATGTTCCTATTACTAGAGAATGCAATGAGTTAGGAAACATGTAAGCAGTCTTTCTGTTGCAAACCAGTCAAGAAATTTTCTTGAAGTAGTCTTTGACTTTACCCACTACTGATTCTTGATTTTTCATCTCCAAACCAAATTTCACTGTTGACTTTCTTTATTGGAAGACTTATTCTGGATTTTCATTTTTATTGGTAAGAATGCCTGAACAGACCAGGCAACTATCTATCCCCATTTGTAAAAGATACAGAAAGAATAAACATTGGGAGCATTAGCAGAAGACAGGAACCCATTGCTTTCACATCTTAAGTAACATGGTCTTAAATGTAAAAACAAAAAAGTGACACTGGAAATCTCACATCCTCGAGCCCTTTTATATGAC
>NW_020955433.1:862809-966090 GCF_003031625.1 Empidonax traillii
CCTGAACAGACCAGGCAACTATCTATCCCCATTTGTAAAAGATACAGAAAGAATAAACATTGGGAGCATTAGCAGAAGACAGGAACCCATTGCTTTCACATCTTAAGTAACATGGTCTTAAATGTAAAAACAAAAAAGTGACACTGGAAATCTCACATCCTCGAGCCCTTTTATATGACTTAGTGAGATACTTTATACTGAATTAGCAGAGCACTAATTCCACAATTAATTATATATGTATATATAATTATGTATGCAAAAATATCTCAGTGTAAAACTGATCAAACTTGAATACAAGAAATTCATGTTGAAAATCAAATGGTACATATTCCCATATAATTTAATTGCTCAGTTTTATCACTAGAATCACGGTTAAGACACGGACCTCTACAAGCATTCTTTGTATGTATTATCTATACTTCAAGAATTGAGATGATGAGGAAGAAGCAAAATAATTTGATGAGATAGTCTTAGGTAGTTATAAAACTCAAGTTTAACTATTGTTTGGCTTACAGACTTTATTTTTTCATAACCTCAATTCCTCATTAATAAAAAAGCTATTACAAATCTCTGTAGGACTGAAACCTTCCTAGTATTTGTATGTACAATCTGAAGACTAGAAAATCTTATGTGTTTGTTTATGGACACTAATATATTAAAAAAATAAAATAAAAAATTCATAGGCTCAGACAGTATAACCTACCTTGGTGTACCACATTTGCTCTGTAGTGCTTAGCTGCCTGATGAAGTTAAACCACAACACTTGGACAGGTACCTCTAACTCAAAGCAGCTATATTCGTCAATCCATGAGTCAAGAAAAAGGGGTAAGGAACATTCCCAGCAAACTATGTAAAAGGTAAACTGCTAATTAATACTTTTCCCTTTGTCCAGCATGCAAAGTAAATGCATTGCTGAAAATATTCCTAATGGACAACATGACGAAAGTAAATGCATTGCTAAAAGAATTGCCAGTGGACAGCCTGGTCTAGTGGAAGGTGTCCCTGCCAATGGTAGGAGGTTTGAAACTATAAGATCTGTAAAGTCCTTTCCAACCCATTATATGATTCTTACACAGAGAAATATATCTCTAAAGCCTAACAAAGCTGTAAAGAAGACACAGGCCTGCACTAAAGTTCTGAACTTTACACCCAAAACATTGCCCATTGCTACAATGTTTCAGCCCATCCAGTTGAAAAAATATCAGTAGAGAAACTTTATCTCTTTATCTCCCTGTAATGTTGTCCCTCTAAAGCAATATTCAGTTAGGTTAAAGGACTTTCTTGTAAGCAGCAGTTCAGTTTCAGTTTTATTTGTGGATGTGAAGGTCAGGGTTGTGGCTGCCACCTTCCAGGGAAATAGTTTAACCACTAGATTTTTGGTTTGGTCAGGACTGTCTTCCTTTTGTTTGTAATGGGTCCCACTGATGAGGCTAAAATTTGTTTTTCTGGTTCAGAGAGAATAAAAAAAACTTGGTTCTGGAGCCAAGTAGTTATGCTACTTGCCTGAGAAGAAGAGAGTAAGGTTATTAATGCTGTCCCAAGAACAGAACCAATACTTTACAATAATTTGCATGTGGATTGAAAAAAAAAAAACAACTATTGGAACCTAGCACATCCCTCCAGGATGCCAGCCCTTAACATTATAGCAACTGTGGTAGGGAATAAAGAGGGAAGTGGTGCAATTAGCTTTAATTATTAAAATGGTTGTGGTTGCAACTACATCTCCTGAGATCATAGATCCTGTTGATACTCAGTAGGTGTTCCCCAGGAATGCCTGGTAGTGGGAGACTGAAGGAGAAGAATGTGGATATTCTGGATTCTGATCATGTTTAGGCATGATTTGGGATTAACTGGGTCCTAAGCATCAAACCAAATGTGCCTTCAGTGTCTTGAGAGACTTTAAAGGTTATGCTGTGGCTCTTAGGAAGCTCAGGTTTTTCCTAAATTAATCAACGGCTTGGGGATTTGGTGGAATATAAGGAATTGCATGTTCCTGGATCAGTTTCTTGGAACATAAGGCGAAGAGAGGATCTTGGGCAGCATCTGAGCTTGACAAGGGGATCACAAGAAAACAAAGAGAACAAAGGCCATCTTAGGCTGAAAGGATTTGGGAAAGAAGACTAGTGATTTTGTGGAGAACCGTATTATGAATATACAGTGTACAGGGTGGCTTGCTTGGTGTGGGGTAGAGGCAGAAACTGAGGTAGCACAAAGTAGATCAAGTCCATAGAGAAGGCATGTTTGTCCTGGGTTTTATTCTGTCACAGTTGCTAAAGAATTTATCACACAATAGTCGGTAAGTAAAAATCAGTATGTAAATACCATATTAAGATATTTTATATTGTAATGCTTAAATAAATTAAAAGTGAAACAAAGGTCTACAGTAATGAAACTAAAATCCACTGGTTCCCATTCCCGATTCACAGATTATTATTAATTAATCTGATGGAGTTTGAATTTGTCACAGCTGGGCAAGTACTCACTGAGGAATTCAACGATAGTATTGGTGGGTGGAAAACTAAAGAAAGCCCGGTAGTATTGTGTGAAGTCATGAAGCATGAAGGGATTGCCTTCATTAGCAGCCTTATTACAAATAACACATTCACAATTCCACATGGCTAAAGCTACGTATGTACAGAAGGAAATGTAGAAGTATTCTGTTAATATTTTGATTCAATTCTAATAATTTTGACAGCATTCATAAATGAGTGAGAAAGTAACTGGGGAAGGCCACTTTTGCATTTCAGCAACTAGGGAAGCAGGAAGCAGGCATGGAGACGTGTGTGTAAAACTAGAACAATTTCTTTGTTCTGCAGTGACTTTGCCTGGCTGTAAAGTGGGGCAGAAAGTACTTCTAAGTGGAGACCCTCCCCATCTTCTGCCTGGGGCACACTTGCAGTGTGTGTTGCATCAGATGTTTTCCATTTCCCAAAGCTAGTAAGAAGATCAGTACAAATTAAAAAGCTTGGATATTCCAGTTAACCGAATCCTCTTGATTTGTTTTATCTAACCAGTTTGAAGATACTTGTTTTCCTCGCCTTCTTAATCTTTGTTCCTATTAATGAAAACAGAATAATTGGAAGTTGGATTTACTTCAAGTTAAATTATTTTTAATGTTCAAAACTTCAGATAAAATTTGAAATGAGTCTCCTTATCTTCCGAGATTTGATCATCAATAACAAAGTGCCTGTCCTGTAAGAAGGACAATTATATTTTAAAAGGAGAGTAACAAAGTATTTTGTAAAATATAAATATTAATCAAGTTTCCATGTAATAATTCTGAACTGCCTCTGCCCAAATGTAACAAAGAGATTTGCTCTTTGGTAGAAATGGACGACTTGGCTCTTCCTATTTTCTGGCTTTTTTATAGACCAATGCATCTTTAGAATCCTCTCTCTCCAGCTGTCTCCAGTACTGTATGAGAGACAGCAGTTAAATCCCTATAAGAAATGATTAGTCATGGCAAATATGTTTACCATGTACTTTTAAAAAAATTGCTTTGTACAGCTTTTCCTCCCTTATGATTTCATGATATTTTTGTTTATTTGTTTGGAGGTTTTTTTAGTGTATAAAGAACTAATGTTAAACCAATTGCATTTTGATTATTTTTCCACAGTGGTCTACATAAGGATAAAAAAGGCAGCCAAATAGTAACAACTTGTGCAGATTATGCCACATTCCATTTTATTGTGGAACACAACAACAACAACAAAAAGAAACAAAAGAAAACCTGCTGAAGATCTTATTTGTAACAAAAACCAGGCTAGAAGAATATAATAACAGTAAACTAGTAAGGAGATATGGCATAAATACATCTGTTTGGCCTTTTCATATCAAGATTTATGGTCCTGGCCCATCAGCAACATTTATGCTTAGCTGTACACTGCCTAGCCACTTCTGAGTACTCTCACTTCCGAAGCTGCTTTCTAGTTCTTCATCACTTATTAGTAATATTTTCCAGAAAATTTTAGGAATTATGAACTGGGAATAAAAAGGATGTAGACCTCCAGGAGACCTCAAGCAGAGAACTTAAATGCTTCAGTTATTATCTTTGAGGCTCACTTAGTCATAACAAGCCATGCTTTAGTTTAAGCATGCTGGCTGTGCAGGTGGATATCCCTTCAAAATAATACTGAGGCTAGAACTATTGAAGTAAAATTTAAGTCACTACTGTGGTAACAGTTCCTCCTACGTTTTCAGAGGATGAAGATGCGGAAAGTGGTCTGTTAGACTGATAGACTTCTCATGGTGGTTGATCAAACTATTAGCTATCATGTTTAATCTCCTTAAGCATGAATATATGATGTGGATAAAAGCCCAGAGCTAAGTACATAATCACTAAATTACAATTTAAAGTTATAGTATGTAGGGAACAGCGTTTGTTTCTTCTGAGATTTCAGAAGCACACTCTGCTTTATGCAAATATGAGTCACCAAGTTTGCGTGTAAGGAGTTCAGTTTAAAACTCAGCAAAGAACAGATCTATTGAGATAAACCTCAAATCTGGTTAGACCTGTTTATTTCCATTGCTTTTGATATGAACTCTGTACATAAGAAGACACAAACAGACTGAAAAGCTGTAGGAAGAGGAAAATATTTGATTTGAATTCCAGTCTATTGTTTTCACAACAGTGTTTCTATTTATATGTATATCCCTGGTAGGTCACCAATTGTTTAGAACCAGAGAATACTTAAAAGCAGCTGTGCATAAATAAATGTAGGAAAAAATATAAAAGGTGGAATACAGTAAGATATAAAGTGGACATGGCTGTATGGATGATGATCAGATGTAACATGCTAAGTATTATTTGGGGATTTTCTAAAATAATATGAGTATTGGGAATTTCTGAAACTTCTTATCTTGTCTTGTCTGAGCCCAACTGTGCAGTAACTGTCAGACCAAGGCAGCATCTTGCACTAACTCTTTTTCCCTGGAAGATGCAGAATAGTATATTAATAAGAACTGAAATAAGAAGGGCTAGTGAAATCCTAGCTGATTTCTGAGGCACAAAGTTTTCATCACCCTTGACAAGACCTTGTTGGATAAACTACCTAGGAATGTGGATCTGAATCACAGTTCATCCAGGAGTCAACTCACTTTTGAAGCCTGAAAGGGAATCAATGGTAGATGGAGGCAGGAGGGTCAAGTGGCTGAGAGCCTAGGGAAAAGTCAAGGGAAGGAGCAGCTTCTTAGAGCTGGTCAAAAAATAGCATCCCCTGACTGTGAGGACCTACAAGGTTTGGAGAGATTCTTCTTTTTCATGTAAGGATGAAACCGTGATCTGAACTGTGATTAAGTCAGAATATTTTTTGTTTTAACAGCTCATGAACAGTCAGTGTTTGTGACAGCTTTAAAAAAGTAAAATAAGTAATTCGGATAAGTCCCATTTCTGCCACCCCCCCTCCCCCAAGGATGTATTAGTATAGACTAATCTTCTATTTTGTCTGCTTTAAATTTATTAGAATTTTCAATGGGGATAGAAAAAAGTATAATTAGAAAAAAACTAGGGCCAAAGGCCAGCAGAAGTGTTTAGAGTCACTCTGGGGAAAAGGATAAGGCTCCACATGCAGAATGGACTCTGGTGCTGTGTTTTTTGAGGAGGATCTTGTGGCATTAAGAAAGATCCTGGTGCCTTTCACTGAATGTCACAAACCTGGTCCTGCCATGGTTAAATTCAGACCATGGTGGAACTCACCTATCTTTAGTGTCATTCTTCCAAAACTGCAGTGTTCAGCTTTGATAGAAGCTGAAATTTTAAAATAGTTTTGTTACCAGAAAACAGTGTGGGTTTTTTTTTTCAAAAAACAAGCAAGTTATGTTCTCAAAAAGTGGGAGATAAAGGAGTTGCTCATATTCCACATTTTGTGTGAGCAGAGGACATGGTCTTTTTAACTGTCCTGATTACTCTGCTGTATCACCTACTCTTGCCATTGGATTTGATAGATAAATATATTTTACAGGATTTTAATAGGTGTTTGATAATATTAAAGTCATCTTGTAGATTAATAGATTTTTTTGGTTATGACATGCCCATACATATCAAGTCTTAGCAAGTTAGTTTCTTTTGGCTAGGGTAATGGTGGGGGGAGGGCAGGGATGGGTAATAATTAATAGTAAATTAATTAAAATATATTATTTCAGGTATTTCCAAACTGCATATTAAATGCAGTCAAACTTGTGGTGGTGTGATAAAAGAAAAAATACACTGCAAAAGGTGGGAACAGGCTTACATTTTTTCAGAGGGACGAGACACTTCTAAATCAAAAAATCTAGCGTGTTAGCCTTCTTTTCAGATGTTCACAAGTTGTTTGATTTCCTTCTGAAGCTAAAATGGCTTAAAATCATAGGCCTTTCTTTGCTAAACAGAATCTTAATCAAAGGGTCATGGAGCTGAAGTTTCCTGCTCTGTTTCTCATCTGTGGATGCTGTTCTGCTTTATACAACCAGACAAAACTTCAGAGCAGCAGAAACTATAGTTAGCAGTACCTCGTGTCCTAAACACAAAGTTATAGCATAATTGTCTTTTTTTGCTGCTACCTCAATGACTATTTGAAATTTTTTTTAATACTTCAAACAGTGTTTAAGTCTCAAAACATTGTGTAGTTTTTTGATTTAACACATTCCCAGAATACATAGTTTCAGCATTCTGGGAGAGTATAGCAAATACTGGACTACTGGGAAAGAAGATAAGAAACTCCTCTGTAGTTTATAATTCATTTTTCCTTAGTAATAATTTCAATGAATTTAAACTTTATGTTAAGTTAAATGTTTCTTATAGAGTCTTTTTGCTTTTTATTATCAGGAAAAAAAACCATATTTATATATAGATGTAGATATAGATAGATATAGATATAGATATAGATGGGGTATACAAACCAGCTTGTTCCTACCTGAGTATTTTCTAAAGAAAATGGAGGCGGGAACAAAAATGTACAAACAGAATTACTTCATAAGCAACCTAGTCTTGCAAAGCATTATCTGAGAGTAGGGCAAATAATATTATTACATTAAGATGAGGACAAACTGATAAAGGATATTTTTCATATGAATTACTATGTACACCAAACCCTAACCTACAATAATCATAACCTTAATAATCATTATTCCAGGAACAGTGTGTAACCCAGCCTTCCTTGGGAAAGCTAGTACCTGGAGTTATATTAGAGCCTAGACAGATATATCTCTCTGTATTATCTGTATGATATATGATATATATCTCCACCATATGTATAATGTATAATATATTATAGAGAGATATTTTCACCTTGATTTATGTTAGGTAACAATCTTAGATTCTTCAATCACTTAGCAGGGAATATATAAGCAGTATATGGTACATTTTTTTCTAAGTATTCATTTGACCTTTATTCAGCCTCCTAAAGTAAACACCTAAATTATTCCATAGCATCCCACAAGAGTGTTAAGTCAACAAAAGGCCTTGTATCTCCAAATATTTGTTTCTGGTGATAGCACAGTACAAACAGTAGCCATAATCAGGATTTCCACCTGATGTTGATAAAATGTAACCTTGTCTCAGCTATTGAGGTCCTCTAGTAAAGGTAATAAGGTCTTGCTGAATATTTTCACATTCCTTCAGTCCAAAATATTTTGTCTGAAAAGATTGCAAAGGCATTTTTTTCCAATAGTGTTTGTCCCTACACCACCCTAACAACAGAGTACAAGCCAGATCAAAACAATGCTTCTGTGTAAGATCAGATCCTTCACTTAATTCCCTACTGCAGGGAACTCAGACAGGAGGATTTTTTTCCCCTTTAAAATATGAAATACCCTTTTAAAAGCAAAAATCCAACTCAAGTAGTGGTGTAAGTTCTGTTGAGAAGAAAGTACTATCATGTAGTAACATTTAGTGGAGGTTCTTCATGCTGCTTCTCTCTCAGCTCTTACTTCTGCCTTTGCCACAGATTCACATTTGTGGTTAAATGCAACTCATCTTTTTACTCTACCTGTCTTGCAATTTATAACTGAAAAGCAGCAGAAGTCTAGCAGAAGAATAAACAATAGTCTGAATGACATTTTACCACTGGGAAACAAATTATACCAATAAATTTTTCTGATTCATGTGGAACCACTGATAGAATCAGGGCTGGAAAAAAAAAAAAAACAAAACAGATATGTGAGCAGAACAACAGGAAAGGAAGGAAGAGCTGATTAATCGGCACACAGTCAGTGGTCACCATTGCTAAAGATGGTACATAAACAACGCCTGGGTGATAAAAAAACTTGTGAGTGGTTGGGTGAAATCAGAAGTTTTCTGAATCAGGATATTTTGCTCCAGCAAAGGAGGGAGATACTGACTGCATGCTTGTCGTTTCATAAAATCACTAACAGGTTTAGATTTGTGACTTTTGAAAAAGACACAAAGACCACAGCTGCATCCAAAGGCAGGCAGCAAGTAAATAAGGCTTGGTATCTAGATCAGTTCATCTGAGCATTGCAGAGCAAGGAGCTCTGCACCCTAAAATAGGAACACAGATCTATTTTAGTGGCTGAAAATGTTACCAGCTCCAATATAGTCACACCAAGAGCTTGTGGTTTAATCAGCTGAGGAGACATTGGCTTGTGATCCTTACTTGTCACACAGACAGCTGGTTACAAGCCTTTCCAAGTATGGGTTAGAAGTGTTTTCTGGTTAATTCAGAGTGGTTAATATGGTGGGGAGAAGAATTACTTTTGCTCTGTTGTACATTCTTGAATTACTCCTCCCATGCTGTACAGGCAAGTCAAGCTTATGTTGCTAGTTGTTTCTGTCTTCCAAGGACTGTAACACTTGCAGTGGATTACTAAAAGAAAACCCATATATAGTAAATTATTCTGTGGAGGACTGCCCTATTGACTTCTGGAATTTTGTCTCAGTCCTTCTCTCTTTCTTCCAAACCCTTTTTCTGTTTTCTGACTTTTGTAGATCTGTATCAGTATGCCTGGTCAAATGTCTATACCTGGAAATATTCCAGACAATGGTGTAGATGGGTTTTTTTGTTTACTGTTTTGTGTTATGGTCAATATGTCTTCTTTTCTTTGACAGGTGACACTTCTCCATGTGTTTAACAGTGATGCTGACATTGTATTTGGTGCCTCAGTGCTGGCTGACCTACTGGGAGCCTCTAAGCTACCACAGCAACACAGAAGGATCCTAAATAGCTTCTAAGTCTTACTGTAGATGTGAACTGCAAATCATGGCTCATTGATTCCCTGGGGAGCTTCTGTCAGATAAATGAGTCACTTCAATGGAATTTAGCTGGTAAACTTTAACTTCCTGTAAGTGTAGGCAACATCAAGCAAAATTTAATTTCAAGTCACTTCTGAGTCAGGGAGGGAAGAAGGCATTTTAGTTTGGAGGTCTCTCTTTTATCCACTGCCATCCTACAAGATTAATTTTCATCACAATTCTCACAGCACTTCAAATACACATACTTTGCTATCTTCAATATTGGTATCAGCTTCACATCTGAATAAGCTTCTAAGACAAGAGAATCAGAAGTGCCACATCCAATTAGCTGATCTAAAGCTCTGGTTAAAGTTTTTGCTATAATGAATACGCAACAAAATGGAAGATATTTCAGGTGTCTTCAGAAGTATAAAACTCTCAGCTAACATAAGATTGAACTTCATCTTCAATGTAAATTGTTGTCTTAGTAGAACAGAGACCAATAAAAAAAAAAATCTTCACTTTTATGCCAGAAAAAATGTTACCCGGTTCTTTTCCTCAGTACATAAGAGCACAGAGAATAAGAAATACAGTAATTTGCAATGTTGTGCTAAAATTTAAAATTGCTTAGAAGTCCTGGAAGTCAAAACTCTTAATTATGGCCTGAAGTACAGTAGATGAAAAATGTACATAGTGATAACTCTTTATAGTCTATTGAAATTATTACAAAATATTAGCTGTGCTGCAAATTTACTGTGCTGCTTTATGCTCTTTGTCCTGTCCTGCAGTAGCTTATGAAAAATCACTTCACCTTTGTACTCACCAGTGCATAATGTAATTACTTTTTACCTCTTCAGTCTTGTGTACAGCCTGATGGTATGTTATCTTTATTGTCAATAACAAGGTAGCATCTCCATATCATACTGTATCTCCCCTTCTTGAGAAAGGGGAGAGGCAGGGTGCAGTTTGCTGTTTAAAATAATATTAAAAATGGAAAAAAATGAGGAAGTGATAATACTAGTAATTACAAGATGTTTTTGCTAAAACTGTGCCCTGAAGGATGCTTTGGTGTAAACCTCTGCTTCTGGCAGATGTTCTCACATCCTGAAACAAAGTAAACAGAAATATGTACATCAGATCTGCTAACATTTAGACTCCTGGATGAAAGTGAGCAATATGAGGGAGAGCATTACCTGAGAAACAGGATCTCCTTTGACGTGAGATATTTCATGCAGTAAAATCAGAAGATACAGATCTCTAAGGAAGGAAGAAGTGGTTGGCAAAAAAAGTGATGTGTTGGTCATGCTGAAGTTAGAACAGCTGCTGTTATCCAGTGTCTAGCTATTTTACTTAATTTTGAGGGGAAAGCTTTGCTCCTGTATGAATAAGCAAGGTTTTTCCTTAAATACATTTCTATCTATTAAATGATTGAGAGCTGAGGCCCACAACTGTTTATCCAGACCAAATAGACTATGTGACAAGGCATCTCCAGGTGACCATCTGCACAGTCTCAGACAATCTGCACCCCTGCACACGTGGTTAGAAGTGATGTGTACATATTCAATGGCCCTGGTTGAATTTCTGTTCCTTAGGCTTAGAATTGGCTTGTGAGCCATGCAGATTTCCAACATCCTTAGCCAGGAATATTACAGATTTACATCTCACATGAAGAATCTTCATTGCCTATTTATGTTTAACACATTCTAGCTCTTGCACTGGAAAAGAATGTGTTGGAGGACTGGGACTCTGTGTTCAAGATCTTAGGGTAGAAGGTGACAGCTCCAGAAGCAGGGACGAGTTGCTTCTCCCTCTCAAGTTCTTCTCTCACTCTCCCCAAGTGGTAAAGTCCATCTAAAAGTTGGATTTTATTTCATGAAAAGCCTCCTTCCTCATGACTTCTTTGGTACTTTCTCAGCCTATCAAAGCACTAGATGAGCTCATAGGATTGGTGGCAACTTTCAGATCTGCACCTGGTGGCTGTGGGTTCTGCTGGCTTGCTGGGCAGTTTGCAGAGGGGATCCAACACCGGGCAGAGGTGGGAGAAAGAGGTGGAGGGACACAAAAGCATTCCTGGGCTCAGAAGCACCCACTTGTCCAGACAGAAGACATGTATACTGGAATTACAGAAAGAAAAATATTTTTTTTTTTGCAGTATTTATTTCCCACTTTTGTCACAAATATTTATCAGATTGCCTGTTGAGATACCAAAGCTGATTCCTTTTTGTTAATACTTAAATCAGATAAAAAACAGGGTTCATAAAACTGTAATATTTAACAAGAAAGTTGAGAAAGTACTTTGGAGACAGATGTATCTCTCCTCTTGCAAACCTAATTTTAAAAGAGAATGAAACACCCACACTTTCTACTGTTAGTTCACTGTGTATAAAACTTTTTAGAGCTGTATAAATTTGCTTGAATTTGCTGAAAACAAAACAGCAGCAAAAGTTCCTCACTTGATATAGGGAGGGGAAGAAAATAGGAACATTTGTTTTCAAAAAGAAAACCCCTCCAAACACATTTGGAGGTGAGCTAAGAAAGCTGCAGCTACTGCATGATTTGAAATTTGTAGCATGGGGAACTAAGTGATTTGTGTCTGTGAGTGTGTTTATCTGCTTTGGTTGTAGGCCATGAGCTGAATGCTGTGTTTCATCATTTAAACTAATAATTTAGTGTATTCAGTGTCTTCTTACTGACAGTTTATTTGGCATGTGGCTGAGCTCACATACTACTGCATCATGAAAAGAAAGATGTGAAAGATTGTCTGTGCCTGCACTGCATGCTTGCCCACACTAATGATGACTCAATATGTATTAGCTTTATACTGGATTTATTCTTCCAGTTTACTTCTTGCTTATTAATCTTTTAATTTATAAAATAGATTATTGCTTTAAAGCAAGTCTTTAAATAGAAAAGCATCATCTCATTGACACAGAATTGCTTGAGAATTCCTAAGTGGTGTATTAAAGGTGTTTTAGCATAATTATGCTAATCAGAATGCTAATATCAAAACAAAGGAGGACTTTGTTATAGCAAGTATTTACATCTATAAAGGAAATTGTACAGCTTCCTCTACAATAATATCGTATTACAATACACAGGCAGTATTGTCTCAGTTTAAATGAGACAGAAGTGTTTTGCTGAGGATGAGTTATGAGGAAGACCCAAACTCCTCCCTCTAAGCAATTGTAAATCCAAAATTAAGAGTCTCCAGTTGAGGGGAAAAAATTATGGAAAAGGGAAAAATTACAGCCCTTTATTAAAAAATATATGTGTATTGGCAGAAACAACGAAAGAAAACAAGTAAAACAATCAAATAATACTCCTCTACCCACAAATAATTCCCTTCAAAACAAACCAATAAACAAAGAAAAAAAAGGTAAACAGTTCAGTTTGCACCCTTTGGTGCAATTCTAATCACAGTCACCAGGTGGCGCTGTTGGATCACTGGAGATGCAGAGCCTGCAGTGCTCTGTGCCAGTCGGCAGGGGTTGCTGTGAGATCACTGGTCACTGCCACATGGGGGAACACCCTTTGGGGTGTGTTGGAGAAACCGAAAATGGGTTTCCCTCACACACACACACTGGGAAAGGGGAGAGAGAGGAGGGACAGAAACAACAAAAAAGGTCCTCCCCGAGGGGGCTCACTCTGTCCTGCTGGCTGAACAGTGCGGTACAGTTTTCCCCTCTCCCTTTGATGTGCACAAGAGCCACTGCTAAGAAAGAAACAAACGGGAATGGGGAAAGGGGAAAACCTCCTGAAACAGTTCTCTCTAATGAAAATCCAAGCAGAATCCACAGCTGACAGCCAGGCTGAGAACAAAACCCACTCTGAGCTCTTAGTTCGATCTTGTTCCAGCTTTTGCAGCCACCTGAACTCCTCCCCTCCAACCCTCCCCCCTCCCCCCGTTTCCCAGGAGACGAGAGAGGAAAAAAAAGTAAAAACGAACCAACGCCTCACCCTTCCCCAAAGACAAGATTCTGAGGGCAAATAACTAGGAATGTGGCCTTACCAGCAGCTTCTTTTGTGTTTCTTAGCTGCCCATTCAAAATCCCTTCCAAGCAGTGGGTGGGGGAAAGGGAAAAATTCCTGCTTAGTTTCTAAGAAGCAGCAAAACCATGACAAGTATATACTAGTAAAGTAAAGGTAGAATACTGTAATAACAGGACTCAGAATGTAATGTTATGGCTTTATCATTCAATATAGTCCTTTCATCAGCTGGCACCTACAGAAACTTTGTTCTCTCTTTTAGTCATGGGTGCACAATACCTGCGGGTCATACATCAAAGAGGGTTTCGATGGCAGACAGAGTCTGTCCACATGTCACCAGATTGGGGCTCTTCCATGTTGCCTGAGTGAACAGGTTGTAGTGGCACCAAGCCATCCTGGCCTCTTTGCTGACTACCAAGTGGCAGTAAATGTCTCCTCAAGTAGAGATGTCTTGGGTCATCTAGTACTAATGAAAGCTTTAAATTTGTACCCACAACTATGAACTACATATAACTGTTCATTTTATGCTTCCTACTTTGGTGATTCTGTCTCTTCCCTACAACAGCCTTCTCACTTAAAAAAAAACCCCAAACATCTTTCCTCTTTTTTCAGAGTGATGCATCTTCTAAATAGAAAGTTAATAGTGTTTCAGACCCAGACAGATATTCTAAAGAAAAGTGGGATTTTAACATAACAAGGAATGGAAAGACAGTCCTTCAGAACTGATAATATTGTTCCCTTTGCAGAGCTTGTACTGAAGAGTTTATGCAGTGCTGATTTTGTACCATGTCATCCATGTCATAGTTTCCTAAGGATTTTCAAACAAACTTCAGGCTTCCCAAGAATTTTACTCAGGCTTCTTTTTCTGTTAACTATCTGAAAGAATCTTTCTGTGTATGAAGTGTTTTCCTTCCTCAAGAGTAAAGCTTTTTTTAGGTTTGGTTACCATATGATCCTAAGCACTACACTATGAACTATCAAGTCCTAGTATAGATCTAATTATATGGTGGTCATACATCCCTGGACAAGGCAGAAAGGTCTCTTACTGGTATCAGGTGATTGTGCTGAGAGGGGCAAATAGTATGAATTGCTTATAGCTTATTTGCATTACTGTTGGTGGTGTTATGAAGCTGCTGTTAATATTATGAGGAAGAAACTATGCTTTACATCAAAAATGTTCAAACCTTTTCAGTGCATTTTGATTCTAGAAGATGGAGTAAAATTGCAAGGCATTACAATACTACTTCTTTTGATCATGTATCATTGCAATTTTGTCATGAAAAGCAAGCATCCTATGATTAGCCTATCACCTACAAAGTATGAACAAGCAGGAAGTAACTTTGAGTCTGAGTATTTGGCAAGTAAACTGAGAATAAAAATAAGCCTAATTATGCTAATCAGAAAGCCAATCGCAAAGCAATTTCCAAAGGACTGAAGGCATCAAGCCAAATACCTAGTGAGATATTTTCATTTACTGAGCAAGCACGTGACACCAGAAAAATCTTAATATAGGAATGGTTACAGAAGCAAATTGTTCTCAGAGGTAGCAACATTAATTCCTTTCAACTATTTGGTCAGGAAATGTAGAAGGCAAAGTAAGCCCCCTAGGCCCATAGTGAAGTTTCACAATCTTTGTTAAAGCGTATTACTATGCTAATTTACTTAAGTTTTCTATATATTGACAATAGGACTTTAGAAAGTAAAATTTATTTGAATACAACTTAAAGTTTAATGCAAAATGATATATGGGAAAGATGGTAGTTTTCTAAATGCATGACGCTCCTTTTATGTTAGTATTTCTTTTCATTCCTTGATACGGGAACATTCCAGAAACAGAAATATTGTAGCAGTTTAAGGAAGAGTGCAGATATTTTTTATTCAATAAAATTTGTTTTCTATTGCCCAATTCTAAAGACAAGAGGAGGAAACTCCTGCCTCAAAATACGGGAAGACTGGCACTAAATTATTAAACAATTTCTATCTGGCAGAAAAGTGGGGAATTTATTTTTATCAGGCACGACCCTGGGACGCAATTCTAGCTCAGCTATTACAGCAACAGATGAGCGCTGTTATTCCTGCTGTGACCGCGAGAGGGCAGCCTGCTCCTATCAAATCATGGCATGAAGCCTGAACGCATAAAAGCTTTTTAAGAGCCCGGTTAATTGTTTTTAACTATTCTGCTATATTTTAATTTAGACTTTGGGAAGTTTAAAAATGCAGCTGTTAAAACAGTGTACTGTAGTGCAATATCCAAGTTGTTTGGGGCCATTTTAAGACCTACTATGCAAATTTCTCAGTGTAGCCTTTCATTTAGTTCTTGTATGCTTTCAGTAGGATGTGCTTTATCTTCTCTTCCAAGAGTAAATAATCTGCATTAGTAAGATTATACCTCTTTTAAATCAGTGCCTTAATTGCAGATTTTTTATTTATTTATCCAGCAAAACCAAAGTAGGGCATTTAGTGTTGCCTTCTTAGAGCAGCATTCTAACATAAATGTGCAGCTACTAACTTCCCATATTTTACATACTATTTCCTCCATCAATGGCACATCAAATATTCTTTTGCATGTGAGCTCAGTTTTGCTGGCTGTAAAACAAATATTTCAGCTTTAGTGGTGTAAACTGTGGAGTGTAGCTGTACATTATAAAAGCCTACTGTGCCAGTTTTTTTAAAGCAACTGCCTTTCCCCTTTGATATTGCCATCGTGCCTCTCAGCCATGCATTTACAAGCCTGAGCATTCAATGGGAACTGCTGCAGGTTCAGCACTTTTGAGAAGCAGCTTACTTAGAAGTCTAAAGTTGGATTTAGAAGCTTAACATTTTTGAGAAACTTGTCTATAATCCTCATAACTTAACAACTTTGTTGTTAAGGCAAATATCTATCCAGTATATTTATGCTGTGACCAGTTTAGATTTTTTTTACTTCTACTTTGGATAACTAATCCTGGTTAAGGAAAGATTTCCTTAACTTAAGGCAAGAGAACCATCAGAATCCCTTTCAACCCCATGTCTGTAACAGACAGCACTGTTATTCAAATCGAAGTTGTAGGCTTGATAACTCTACCTAGGTATCCAGGAAATTACCCAAGGACTAAGATATTATACTTAAAACTGAACTGAAAGACATACGTAAAAATAGTGTACCCCACTCACTTCTTTGATAAAGGAATCAGGCCAAAATGATCTGTGCATATTACTCTTTATTCTGTGAAACCAAAGCATCAAATGCTTCTTTTTTGTCACAGCATAATTTGAATCATTTGCATAAGGGGTGAGTTCAAGATGATGTATTTATTAGTCAGACTAATTTTATTTTTCAATTTGGCCGGTTTTCCTGCTCTTTAAATGTGATGCAACACCTAAGAGAAGGGCATCAATCCAAAATATACTTGAAAAGAACTGGCATTAGCTCTAACTTTGTCCTATCTGTTGAGCAAACATAAGTTAACTCATCCTTGAACCTAGGAACCGGCTGCTGTCTAGAACAAGACAGAAAAAGAACATTTTAGTAGTTCTGCTGCCACAGGGTCTGACATCTGCCTGCCTACCAGAGGTCAAGAGTTTATGCCAAACAGTGTAAATTAGAAAAGACTTTCAGCTGTGAACAAGAAGCTTACAAGAAACAATGGAGAAAAATTTCCAAGAGGAAATGTAAAATATCCTGACACATCCTTTGGTTAGCTGGTAGACGACAGAAGTGGAGAACAAATACTAAAATTCAAGCCAGCAATACAATATCCACTACATCCTTCCTTTTCTTCCCCTGCTTGCCCTCCCCCTCGCATCAGATTACAAGAAC
Source organism: Empidonax traillii (assembly GCF_003031625.1). NCBI lineage: Eukaryota > Metazoa > Chordata > Aves > Passeriformes > Tyrannidae > Empidonax > Empidonax traillii. The sequence goes on from NW_020955433.1 coordinate 879,762, forward strand.
AGTGCTTTGTTTAGGGCAACATCCTCTTCTGAGGGCTACATGTGCTTTTCGAAATGTGCAATGTGCACCACAGTTTTCCATCCGATCTCTGCTGTAGAATCCAAGCTGTCCTCTCTCCTGCCCCCTACAAATATTTCAAGCTAGTGATGAAAGTGGAAACTAATAAAATACTTTAAATTTTCAGACTGATCAAAGTAGTGGAGCTAAGAGAAGTATGCACTTTAAGCTCTGAGAACCTACTGTTATCAGTAATACCCTGTAATCCTTAGTCCTACTTTTTTAAATTTCTGTAGTACCACAAATAGTATTTGTTATGTCCCAGTTGGCTGCAAACAGAGAACAGTCATGAACTAAAAGCATGGGAGAACTGGGTAAAAGAGCTAAAATGTAATATCTGAATATATAACAGGAAAATATCACTGGTTGTGGTACTCATTTTCTGTTAGTATTTCACAAATTTTCTCTACAGCTCTATCACAATAGTGTGGAAGTCAGCAGTGAAAAGGTTACGTTCCTTGCCAGAAGATACATCTCATGTATCACAGAATCACAGAATGGTTGAGGTTGGAGGAGACCTATGGAGGTCATTTAGTCCAACCTCCCTGCTCAAGAGCCACTTGTTCAGAACGGTCCAGATGGCTTTTATGTTTTTCCAAGGATGAAGACTCCACAACCTCCCAAAGTAACCTGTGCCAGTGCTCAGTCACCCTTACAGTGAAAAAGTATTTCCTAACGTTCACCTGGAACCTCCTGCGTTTCAGTTTATACCTGTTTCTTCCTGTCCTGTTAGTAAGCACCAGTGAAAAGAGGCTGGCTCCTTTGCACCCTCCCTTCAGGTATTTATATACATTAGTGAAATCCCCCTGTATAACCTATCCTGTAAATAACAGGATTATTTAAAAAACTCTTATTGATAACAGCTAACTGGAAATCTCTCCCGTTGTTTCCCCATGTGCAAAATAATATGCTCTATTGAAAGGTTCCCTAGGAAATGTCTTTTTATGATGCGACATAGTTAAGGCCAAGTAGTCTATGACTTCAACAGCTTCAGAATTTTATTAGCTCTTTGGCAGATCACATCAGCTTACAGCAGCTTCCTTAATAAATATGACTTTTGTTCTGTCACACAGCAAATTCATCTATTATCTGAAGATCCATAAGTAATGTTTAATTACTTATGCTAACAATTAGTGCTAAACTTACATCATGCACTGAAAATGCAATGCACTGCTCATATTTCTAACTATCTGTTGCTGTCTGTATTTCAGGTGTTAACTGAAACATGAATCTTACAAATTGGTATATGGGCACTAACAAAAAAGGAAAAATATATCTTCATTAAACCATTAACTGCTTGTGTCCTCTCTTAGGTTTGCAGTGCCCTCATTCCTATGGCAGGCTGGCTGCATGTGACAGCCAGTGCAAAGCCTTGCTCACATCTCCTTAAACACACACCAGAAGAAGAAAAAACACTGGCCAGTTTCCTTTTTCTTCCTTCTATTTTCCTCCTTGGATTTCCTTCCAGCGATGACACTCTTCAGTGTTAAAGCTGGGACAAAGATATGTCTTACCAAGTGCACCAAATAGCCTTCCTTGCACCTTACAGCCCAGTGACAGCCAAAAGATACATAACAGATGTATTAGATAAACCTCTGTCATCAGCCAGAAAAGTAGCACCAAATATATAATTTTTCAAATTGCCATGTTTATTGACAATTACAGATACCACGTGCTGTTTTGACTTGGGAATGGTCTTGTTTGTGACCTTAAACTGAGTTGAAATTTAAACTTATTTAAATTTCTTTCAGGATTTCTCCTCTGTTGTAGTTATTTTGCTCTTAGAGAGCAATCTGTAATAGTGACATCTGCTGTATCAGCACAAGACCAGGGGGGTTAAAAGTATCCAGAAGGTTGCAAACTGCAGTCTTCTGTCTGACAAATATGACTGTCTTAACAGTCTATTTTGCTAAAAGAGAAAACACTATACCCAACATAGCAGTTGCTCCATGAAATACAATTTGAACAGTATGACATGGTCCAAAGATATTCTGTGTTGTGGCTGACTCACAGCCATGAGTAATTTTTGAGCTTTACAGTAATTTTGTTGTTGTTATTGTTTTTTCTGTTTCAGAGAGCAGGCCTGTTCATGGACTGCCATGCTTTGAGAAGAATTGATACAATATTTAACCACCATGGACAGACACAAATCAGTTATCTCAAAGCTGAACCAAGCCCTTAAAAAAAAACCCATAATATAAAATTCAAATCTTGACTGAAGATATTGATGAGCAAGATGGATGATGCACTCATTGCTCTTCCCATCTGCAAATTAAATAAAGAAATTCAGTATTGTGGTGTTACAGCTAAAGCTAACATAGTTAACAACCATTTAGTTCACACACAGAGTGAAAAGCTCAAGCAGCTGCAGCCACACTGAGTCTGAGTTAAAACATTCATTATTCATCTGAAACTCTTTGCACCAGTAAGTGTAGGTAGAGAGAAATGTTTTAGGTACCCCACAAAGTACCCCACTCCAAAATGCTAGCATTAATTTGAATTTAGTAGTGGTTCCACACATTTTGAAGAAGATTCATTTAAAATTAGACAAGTATTTGAAAATCCCAGAAAGAGTATAAAGTCAGCAAATTTACTTGGTTTATTTGTTGGTTTCTTTAATATTGATTTCATCAACTTCAGTTGGGTTTGGTAACAGCTGGGGAAAAAAAAAAAAAGAAAAAAAGGGGAAAAAAAAAGGAAAAACCCCTCCATCCTTTATGTCTCAGTTTTACCTGATTTTTGGGGCATAGTCAACGAAATACAACTTTTCTCCAACTCAGTATTTAGGGCTTCACATGAAATACTGTTGGTTTTCAAATTCTTTCTTGGAAATTCACTTTCTGAAAGAATCACTGGGAAGAATCTAATTGTTATATTATCTGGTATTTTGAAATAATTTTCACTGTATTTTTTTCAGGAAAAATTATGTTAATCATAGGACCAATTGCAGGCAGCAGTTGGCTATTCTTCCTTTTTCAGCCTCTTCTAGTGTCATTAGATTGTGAAGTTTTTAGGACTGTGGTACTTTGCAAGTTGCATGGTTCTGACCACTCTGTTTGAAGCAGTCCCAGAAGGTATAACACAAGAACTTTGAAAGAGTTTTTCAGTGACACAGCCAAGCCTACATTGCAGTGGATCCTGATGACCATTTTCCTCCATCCTAAAGAAAAACAGTTTGATTTATAGCGAACCTCAGGTGCTCAGGAGAAAGAGGATATGTTCCATGAACTTGTCACAACTCCTTCAGTTGAGTCAATGGTAATACTTGCCACGGTGCTTTGCAAAGTCAGTGTCCTCATGGCTGTATCATTCTTCACATATTTTCATTCTGTATAATTTTTCACATAGCTTCTTCCTGTGGGTGGTTACTTCTCTCCTGCTTTTGAGAAGCATGGCACAAGTTCAGTGACATTTCCACAAAGACAGATTCAGGACTTGGCACCACTGGAAAGTTACTCTGCTCCTCCTGTGTGCCCCCTTCACAGTGACCTCACATTACTCAGCAGCCTCAATACACCTGAGACACACACTCTGTGGCCACACCACACCCAAGGATCTTCTCCCACCTTGGCCTGTACTGCAGAGTTAAACAGGGAAATCTCATTCCCTCCTTATAGCTCTCCCTGCAGTTATGCATCACCTGGTCTAGCTCAGCTTCAGACAGAGGCTGATAAAATGTAGGGAAAAGCTCCAAAACGCATTGTCCCCAAAGCTCCAGAGCAATCATACTGCAGTTTCCCTTAGTACTTTGGGAAGCTAATGACAGATATCTTGTTAGGCAAGAAAGAGATTTCAGTGTTCTCTGAACGGCATCTCTGCCAAAAAAAAAATCGCAAGAAATCAACCTGGCAGAAAAGGCTTATCATGGTATCCTCAGGGGATTCCAGTTAAAACCCAAGCTAAGTTATAGGAACTGTTTAGACAGAACAACAGCTTGGCAGCTCATGCTTCTCTCAAGAACACTATGCTATAAGCTATAATAATTATTCAATCAAAGCCATATTAACTTGTGCTCTCATTCTGGCAGAGGGGACACAGTCCATTTTCCTAGGTGAAATTCAGTTATGCTTTTTTTTTTTTTTTTCTCAATTTTGCAGCTGAGGGCAGATTTGTGTGCAGCCAAAGAGATGCAGAGGCCAGAGGAGCTGGGCTGAATGACCATTACCAAAGAGAAAGGGAAGACAATTCCAAAAGCAGCCAAACAACATAATTCCTGTCTGATTTCCTTGCTCTTCAGTTCTACTGATGTTTCCTCTCAGAGTTTTTCTAGAATGGTGTCTTAACAGTTATTTTACTGATCAGTAATGAATATCAGAAGGATATGCATTAACATCCTTGCAAACGATGTGTATGTAGCATTTCTCTTGTTCACATGCACGCTGGCCATGTCCTAATGAACTTTGAAAGGTTTCAAAGTGTCTGTACAAGTCGTTATATCTGTGAAGATTTATTGTAGAATCCTGGAATGGTTTGAGTCATAAAGGGCTTTAAAGATCATCTAGTTCCAATCCAATGCCATGGGCAGGGTCACCTGCCATGAAAACAGGCTGCTCAAAGCCCCATCCAACCTGGCCCTTCTCTGGGCAACCTGTTCCAGTGCCTCATCACTCTCATAGTACAGAATTTTTTCCTAATATCTAATCTAAACCTACCCTCCTTAGTTTAAAGCCATCACTCCTTGTCCTATCACTACACACACTTGTGAAAAGTACTTCTCTGGCTTTCTTGTAAAGCCCCCTTTAGGTACTAGAAGGCTGCTTTAAAGTCTTCATAGAGCCTTCTCTTCTCCAGGTTGAACAACCCCAACTCTTTCAGCCTTTCCTCACAGGAAAAGTGCCTCATCCTTCTAGTCATCTTTGTGACCCTCCTCTGGACTCACTCCAGGAGGTCCATTTCCTTCTTAAGTTGGGGACCCCAGAGCTGGATGCAGTACTCCAGGTCAGATCTCACCAGAGCAAAGGAGAGGGAGAAAATCACTTCAAGGTGAAAATTTACCCAAGGTACTAATTTACCCAATTAGTATTCATTCTAATCAGTCATACATGTCATGGAGTTTAGTGTATAAATTATAACACTTAAAAATAAGACATTTCAACTGATAACAATGAGCAGCTTCAACTTGAAAGAGTGTAATATAGAGAAAATTTCTTCACAAGTAAACAAAAAGAATTCTACAACATTAATAACATATTCACAACACTGAACAAGCTCTTTTCAGGAATGGGATTTTTAGCCCCAAAAGTGAGACTAGAGTTTGCCAGCTTCGCACAGCACTGAATAGGACTCATCCAGGATTCATCTGGGTAAGCTCTATATATAGAGTTCTCCAGAGGTCATCCCTCATTTATACTGACTTTAAAAAGGAATTTTAGTAGCCTCAGTCCAATGCCCCTGAATAGTGACAGTTAACAGCAGCATTATTTTCTTTAGTCAGCCACTCCGAGGAGGAGGAGGCGGCTGGGCTGTTCACCGCAGCGTTCCCGCTGTTATTTGGGATCTTTCCCGCTCCGCCCCGCGCGGTGCGAGGCCGGGGCCGGGGCCGGGGGCCGCTCCACCGCCGCCGCTCGGGGCTCCCCCCGGTGGCGGGGCAGCCCCTCGCTGCACCTCGGGCACCCCGGAGAAAGGCAGAGACGCGGCTCATCAGATAAATCATTAAATCCCCCACTCTAACCCGCGGCCCCGGAGGGCGGGGCGGGGGCGGGGCGGTCCGGGCCAGCCCCGGCGCTGCCCCTGACCCTGACCCTGCCGGGCCGGGGCAGGCGGGCGGGGCGGAGGTGGGGCGGCCCGGCACGGCCCCGGCGGGCGGAGCGGAGCGGGCGCTCCGGAAGAGGGAAGGAGCGGAGCGGCGGTTCGGGCGGTGTTGGGATCGGGATGGCAGCGCGAGGGTCTGCTGGGGATGCCGCGCTCCGCCGCGCGGCCGAGCAGTGGTTGCTCTGGGATAAGGTAAAGGACGACGGGCGCTTCCCTCCTCCGCGGGGGCGGCGATGGGGGCTCAGGCTGGAAAAGGGTCGGGAGGCACTCCGGGGTGACTTTCGGCTGTTGCGGTGTGCCGGTGCTGTGTGCGGTCAAGGCACTTGTTGGTTCCTTTCGCTCTGCCCTCGGAGCTCTTCGACCGAGGAGTGCTCTCCCTCCACAGCTCCCGCCCCGCAGCGAGGGCCGCGGTGGGGCCGGCGCAGGTCGGGATGCGGGGCCGGCGCAGGTCGGGATACGGGGCCGGCCCTGCGGCTCCGTCACCTGCGGCAGCAGCCCCGCTTCCATTTGGAAACCCTCTCAGCTGGTTTTTCAGTATCGTCCCTCTGAATGGCTGTCAGCTGTAATTGAATGTCTTTTTCGAAAGGGCCTGTGTTGATCCGAACCGCTTCTATTGCAGGGGCAGCTGATAGGCTTAAATTATGAAAGGCCAACAGACATTGTAGTGTTGCCTATCTCTGTGTTAAAAACCTCCTGATACGTCCAAATTTTTGTCAATTAAAAAGGTTGTTCCCAAAAGACACGTGGGCTCGCTTCAAAAGCACTAGGAAATGCAGAATTTGTCCATCCTCTTTTCTTCAGGTGTTACCCAATGCTTAGTGATTCTGACTGTTAATGAAATAACTCCTGAATCTTCAATATTGTCTGGTCTCATGTTTTTTCTCCCTTTTTTTCTGGTGTTGCTTGGGAATACTTTAGCATGTGTTATTTCCCTTCTGTTAAGACTTACCTTTGTCTTCAGTTTTGGTTTTGACAGCACTATAAGCAGAAGTAAAATACTTTCTATTTTCCACATATCCAAAGGAATGTCTTGCCATAGTGGTGTTCTGGAAATGCTCATGTAGTTGCTTGCTGCTGCAGTTCCCAATCAGATGCAGGCCTCTATTGACCTGTTTAGTTTGCATCTTTTATGGCCCTATTCATAAACGTTGTTATTTTGGCTGTGTTGGAACACACTAGCCATTGTCCCACTTCAGTCACTTAAGCGATTGCCTTGGATTCCGCACTGTACAATGCTCCAGAGCTACTCTGTGCAGTTCACGTACCTGTTTGGTAAGGCATCTTCTGCTTATTTCAAGATTATCAGTGAAAACATATAATAATTCTTTATTTAATATTCTTTATAGGTTCTAAAGAACATCATTAGAAGTACCTCAGGCTTGTTGTGATTCCTCATTAAAGATCATTCGACTGTTTAACTGATCAGTTATCCAGCTCCAGTTTTACTGATGATAGTGCTGTGCCAAACTCATCCTCCTTTCAGAATGGCTAATGTATCATGTCAAATGACACTAAGCTTTTGTGTCTTTTTTTCCCCCTAATTTAATTTGATTTTGAGAAAACAGTTGGTTTCAAAGGGCCTCCTATTTGCATAACTTCCCTGACTAACACTAGGTATATTTCTAACTGCTGTGTAATAATTTAATTTCCAAGTGGTTATTCTGAGTATTTTGTTAAGCCCTCTGGAAATCTAATGCAGTGTCCATTATAGCATCTTTACTTTTGAAAGGTTAGGCCTTTGTTAACACTTGCATCTTTGACTCAGTAATAATTGACCCATGTACAATACCTAATGCTGAATGCTCAAAAATGATGAGGTATTTTAATTTCTCAGGGACTTGTTACTTGTTTGTATTGAGCAACAGAAGAATCAGGTATAACCCTTGTCCATTTACTCTGATATAAAAAAAGATTCCTTTTCGACATGCAGAGATAGGTTAATATTTAATGATGATAAGCAGCATGTTTCTTACAAAATAATAGTTTGCAAGAGTGTGCCCTTATGGCTGATGGCAGTCCTGCTGACCTAAGAGGAAGTTTCTACCTAGATGGTAATTACTGTGCTTGTTACCAGGCTGTTTTCATTACTGTATTCATTACAGTAGTAGCATATTGTTCATTTTTTCTATTACCAATCATAAAATTATGAATAGAAGGTAGTTTCTGTTTTTAGTAAATATAAAATCTGTTTAGTCAGAAGTTTTCCCTCTACTCTAGCACCTAGTGGGGACTCCTGTACTGATGATACCTCTTTGGGCTTTCCTGTAGTGTCGATTAAAGTAAATAACTCGAGTGTTACCAGGTGATGTTCAAGCTAATTGCACTAGTGGATATTAACTCGGTATTAAATCACCTCCTACTGTATCACAGAAATTGGTATTCCTATACTCACATCTGGTGTAATCTCAGAGTAGAAAAAGTGTAATCAGAGAGAACCAATAAGAAAGGAGAAACCCAGGACTTTATTCTTCACATACAATTTGATCCTTCTTTAGTAGAGATGCTGTGAAGAGTTTGTTTAAGCAGAAGAAGAAGTCAAAACTAAGTTTATTTTTTTACTTAGCTATATATGATGGCATCATAACATTCTCCACAAAAAAATAGACATATTCTTAGGAGAATATAGCCATAAACAATCATAACAGTAACTCTGGAAAAATCCTTCTGCTATATTGAATAGACTTGTGCTGGGTTTTTACCGTGACTTGGTGGAGGGTGGAGGCAGGGAGGGGGAAACAACCCAAACAACTAAATTAATGCAATCACATTTTCTCTAGCAGATGATATGGACTGAAACTTGTAAGACTCAGGCAGGCACCTGGACATGTACAATCATTTACCAGACTTAAAAAACTGGAGGACCCACTAATTTCACAGTAGATACCAAACCTGTGAAATTCCTCTAATAACAACAAACAAACCCCTCCTTGGCTGTGGGGGCTGCAGGATGTCCTTCTGTATTGGCATTGCAACTTTTAGTCTGTCAAACATCTACACAAATGTGTGCAGTATCTACTTAGAGATGCTCATTTCAGTGCGAAGAGATGACTCGTGTGCACAAAGCTCATGCAGGGGAATAAAAAGGTGACTGGGCAGTGTACAAAGCCCGGTACAAACTGTGTCATTCAGCCTTACCTATGAGACACAGGCCTGATGTTGCAGCAAAAAGTTGACGTCAACTTGTAAACAGCCTACACTCAGAATGGTTATGCTGCCCTATATAATAACATAGAATTATATTTCCTCTTATAGAATATAATTACTCAGTAATAATAATTATGTTGAGCCTTCTACAAGGAGGTTGTCACTTAAAACATTCTTGGACTGGTAAAGTGGTAATTCTTAAACTGAAAATCAGTAATTCTGGGCTACCTAATTGCTTATTACACTCAAGAAACTGGATTTTTTTTATTATAATTCTTTAGCTTATTCTGCATTAAGTAGTTTGCTCATTAGCACCAAAGGCTCTTTAGCTTTTTAAGTATTTATTTAAACTATGTTGTTTGTCCCGTAGCAGGGGTGCACAGGTCAGTGATTAGAACATCCTGACTCAGGTCTCAGTTTGATGTGAAGAATGCTTACACCTTTATATGCAAGCTCACTCACATGGCTACTACTGTGTGTGTTCTGCAGTATTTTCTGAAGCTGCAGAAAACAGAAGTTTCTGCATTTAGATTTTTTTTTCTTTTTGCCTAGGATAATATGCCTTCCCTTGCTGTAAGTAATCCAGGAAATTGTAAAGTCTGTGACTTTTATGAGACTGTTTGATTGCCTAGAAATCAAAGCTTGTGTCCCTTTGGAAATTATCTTTGTACTCCAGTATAAAGTGTGTGTACTCATGCAGTGAGTGACCTGCCTCCTCTCCAGATAACCCTTTTACCAGGAGTGTGCTACTGTCCTCTTGGCTCATCGGTTCTCAAGAAATCAAATACTGAACATCACAAATCTCATGTTATTAAGATTGAGAAGTTGGAGCATACAGGACTTTACTAATTCCCTAAGTCTGGAAACAAAGAGAGTTGGTAGCAGTATAGATTATATAGATGCAATATACCAAGAAAAGCAGTCAAAGTTAGAAACTCCTCACTGTTCACAAGCTGACAAAGCCCTTTTGTTGCCACTGTGGAGTAATTTTGTTTATGAGCTTGGCTATAGTTGCTAGGCTTTCATCCCAAGCATTACTTGCAAATATGTTGGAAATTTTTGTCTTTATCTTCTGACCAGTCTGCATAGTTTTGCTGCTGCCCCTGGTGTTAGCCAGTCTTGGGACAAGATTAAGATTTTATTTTTTTAAACTCTACATATATTGCTATGGAAATAACAAATATTTCATAATAATCAGCTTAACATACTTTCTCAAATGTTTAGAAGAGTTCTTGTGTTGTGATGACAAAATTTTTCAGAACTGTAAAAGTGTGCTTTTTTTGTTTGTTTTGTTTTTAAAAAATGTTTAGAAAACATTAAAACAGACATCTTGGAAATCTTTTAACATCCCAAAATGTTTATATATATATATATATATATACACACTGCTGTCAAGGCAGCATGTTCACTAAAGGAGAATGTGAACTTGCTTTAGGAAGAAGGAGATAAATCTAAAATAAGTAATAGTTGAAGTTGTACTAATTTAAAATTAGGAAGATGTAGCAGGAGTTCTGGTATTCTTGAGGTGGTGTGCCATGTTTTGATATTGAAATAACCCCATACAGAGACTGGGACAGAAAGCCAGTTCTGTTAAGACAGACAAACAAAACCTTTTTTAGAATATATGAATTTTGTATCTACAGAATCCAAAAACTTACGCGATCGTGAAGCAATTGCTTGCAGAAGGAAATGCTGGAGAACTGCAGAAATACTTTGGCTCACGAATGGAGTTTGGCACAGCAGGGCTCAGAGCTGCCATGGGAGCAGGGATTTCCCACATGAACGACTTGACTATTATCCAGACAACCCAGGTATTGTGTTCAGCACTTTATCTCACTTACCTGGTTGTATATATGAATGGAAGAGTTCTTATTAATAGCAAGCAAAACCAGTAATCTACAAATTTTTTAGAGTTTCTTACTCTAAATACAAGTATTCATTTGTACAAGTTTTTTACTGTTCTTCCAGTTTTCAGAAGTAATTTAATTGATAATTATTAGGTGAGTGCTGCTTTCTGAAAATGAGCAGAGAGAAGCTATAAAACCATTAAAAGTTATTTTCCATATTTAATTTGCAATTTAATTTATACACGGCTGTAGTTAAGCTCAAGTGTAACAGTACTGATGTAACAACTACAAAAAACCCCAAAGGTAACCAAAATTTGTTGAGGCTTTCTGTTTTTTGGGCATAAATTTACATAAAGGCAGTGAAGCTGTATGTATGTACATAGATCCTAAAGTAGATCTACTTGGGAAGAGCTTAAAAAACTCCAGAACCTGAAATTACTGCAGCCTGGCATGGTGGTGTATCATGTCCTAAACAGGTGTCATTATTAAGGGTGAGATTTGGTTAAAAAATGGAAACATTGGCCTGTTGTTCTCTTCTTCATGTGAGACTTAATACAGATAAATCCCTTTTAAAAATTTGCAATTCAGACTAATCATGTTGTCTGTTCCTTTTTGGAGCTGGTTCTGATATTTTGAAAAGTACTTTAATGCTGTCTAGGTTTGCAATATAGATTTGAAGGTTTCTGATATTTCTTGGTGTTTATTGGTCCTGGACAAGCTAAATCCCAGAGCAGTTCAGTGAGATGCTGTGCGCACTCACCTTTCTAAGACATCAGCATCTTAGCAATCATCTTAATGCAATGATAAATTAAATATTAAGATTGGGTTAATGAAGTGGATTTGATGTTGTTTTCAGGGATTCTGCAGATACCTTGAGAAGAATTTCAGTGACCTGAAAAAGAGAGGAGTTGTGATTGGGTTTGATGCTCGTGCTCATCTTTCCAGCGGAGGTAGTAGCAAAAGGTAGTTTTCAGGTTTTAAGTATTTTGTAGATGCCTTATGTGATCCATTATGGTCTACTCCAACTGTATTTTCTTTTTGTAGAGTGAATTAAGGTATTTAGAGTATTCTGGTAATGCCAAAGCAGTCCTTAGAGTTGTGCTTTGTCTATTGAGAACAGTGAGGGAACACATTTAAATTGGGTCCATATAATAATTGAGATATATTTGATGTGTAGTTTTGTTTGTTGTTGGGTTTTGGAATTTTTAATTGAGTGGGGGTGGGAGAGAAGCTGTGAATTCTAGGTCACTAATCGGTGAGAAAATGAATATATTCCCTAGGCATCTTTTCTTCCTATTTAGGTTTGCAAGACTTGCTGCCAATACCTTCATCAGTCAAGGAGTTCCAGTTTATCTGTTCTCTGATATAATACCAACTCCCTTTGTGGTAGGTTTTTCTATTGTATCTTTTTATATACTGTATCCTTTTTATATGCACACAAATTTTGTCAGATAGTTTGCATTACTTACGTTAAGAATAACTAGATAAACCACTTTTTACTTTTTAAGCTCTTCCTGCAGTTAGTCTTGTGCTTATTTAGCTATATTTAGTTTACAACATCCATAGCAAGAGAAGGGAGAATGTGGAATGTCGGTGACAGTGGGATGCATTTCTATTCATTCCTGCTTTCAGGCAGACTTGTCTTGTAGGAGGCATCTCATTGTTTCTAGATTGCTGTGGAGTCTGAAGTCTGAAACACGCACAAATTTAGTTTTGTGATAGTTGTCTATCTAGGGTTAAATTCTTCATAGTGCAGTTTAAAGCAGTGTTGCAAGAACTGCAGTTGATTGCATTTCACTATTAAATAAAGAGCCAGGAGTAAACATACATTGAACCTGTGGTCACAAATAATGCTTTATTTTTAATTCACTCCATCTGTTTTGGGCTAATTTGTAAAAGCTCTCTCCAAAGATTCTCTTCTGAACGATGATGGAGTTAGTTGCTCCACAGACTGCTCTCAGAAGACAGTATGGATGAGATTGCTTGAATTGTAGTTCTCTGCCCCCCATGGACTTCTGTCATTACCCCAACACATTTGGCACCCCATAAGACTTTGGGTACCTCAGGTCATTCTACAGTAGGCAACACATGCATTTGGCTTCCTTCTATAAATACACTGCTCTGGAGATTCACAAAGCATCTGAAACAAAACTAAGAACACATAAATGGAAAAATGCACAAGAGAAAGCAAGGACTAAAGTTGTGCCACATGGGGTTAGTGGAGCAAGTACTACCTAGCTTCTGCTTTAGGAAGTCAGTGTGTAGGAATCACATCCTGGTTTTCTTTTCCTTTATTATGGAAGTATTATGTATGCATGAGAATAAATAATATATAATATGTTGCACTTTCCACTCCAGATATCTTTCTCTTTTTACAGCCATATACAGTAACTCATCTGAAGCTTTGTGCTGGAATTATGGTTACAGCTTCCCATAATCCAAAACAAGACAATGGTTACAAGGTATCCCTATGTGATCTGCTTTCTGGCTCTTTTCAAACCTTTTCTTTCCCTGTAGAGAGACTAATGCTATTGTATATAGTTCCTGTCATGGTATAGACGAAATTAATTGCTAGTCTGATCTCTTCTAAGTGTAAATATTTAAAACTAGTGGCACATTATACTAATACCATAATTAAAATCTTTGCTCTAGAAACCAGGAAGTAACACCATTGCATACTTTGGAACACTTTAAAATATTGACTTCTTTTCAAAAGCATTAATTATTTCTCTAGTTCGTGAATTTAAAAGGTCTCCTTAGTATTACAAATCCAGAAAATTCAAAATATATAAAGCCTAATGAGTTGCTTGTGCAAAACATTTTAAAGAAATTCCAATAATTTTTTGTAGCATATTTTTCTTTTGCTGAGTGATACAGTTATCGGTGTAAGCTTTTTCTATGAAAGAAATCTGCTTTCCACTGAAAAAAAATATTTGAATTACCTGTCCACCAGTCATTCCATGGCTGGGCTAGTCATATGCAAACTGTTTCCAAAACACAAAAATGGAATTTTTCTCAATAAATGACTCGCTCTTGGTTTGGAGTTCATTATGGATCTTGATATCTTTAGATAAAATAAACCAGCTATTTTTTATAGAACAAAAATGGGACAGAAAAAGAAACACTGAGAATATGAACAGGAGAATACTCTGGATGTACCTAAGCCTAATTTGCTCTAAGACTTACTGAATGTATTGCACCTTAACCAACAAAAAAAGTAACAAAACTATCTTATGATACTAATTATCAAATACTCTATTTTTTATTTAGGTTTACTGGGAGAATGGTGCTCAGATCATTTCCCCTCATGACAAGGGAATTTCTCAGGCTATTGAGGAGAACCAAGAGCCATGGCCTCAGGCTTGGGATGACAAACTGATTGACAGCAGCCCGCTCCTTCATGATCCTTATGCCATGGTCAATAAGGAGTATTTCAAAGACATACAGAAGCAGTGCTTTTACAGGTGACTGGTGTTAATTCCTTTAAGAATACAGGGTATTCCATGAAGTATGTCATCAGGGCAGTTTAAACTGGTGGAAATGAGGGTGGCCATGATCCTGCCATAACCCAGTTCTGCCTGTGCCTTCTCGTCATCTTTTGTGGTAGCACTGGCAGCTGTGGTGCTGTAGCAAGCCAGTGCCATCTGCTGGCCTGGCAGAAGTCTAACCCAGCAAAGTGAGTGAAAAGAACCAAAGTCAGAATTACTAGAGAGCTGGGGCAATGAGAGAAATTGCGTTGCTTTTTCAGAATTGGAATTGTCTCCTGTGATATAGAATACTGACTAGTATCTGTTCCTGAAAACAGTCAGTTTTGTGCTGAACATTCTTCCATATCCAAGTTTACTGTTAACCTGTTTTATTTCAGGAATATAAACAAGGAAACAAACCTGAAATTTGTTCATACTTCTGTGCATGGTGTGGGTCATAAATTTGTGCAGTTGGCCTTCAAGGCATTTGACCTTAGCCCTCCTTTTGCTGTTCCGGAGCAGAAAGATCCTGATCCAGACTTTCCCACAGTGAAGTATCCAAATCCTGAAGAAGGCAAAGGTGTTCTGGTAAATAGATTTTTTTTTTTCTTTTTTTGAAGTATTTGCAATGTCTTTCAGTATCTTTCTTTTTTGCCTGAAGTCACAGCTATAGATATTGTTTGAAGGTTCTATTTTGTTTCTGTTTTCATAGCCTTACATTTAGTGAAGAGTTAGCTGGTATCCTTTCATTGATACAACTATTTGAACCAGTCAGGTAGTAATCAGCTATAACTTTGGACTGCTTTGTTCTGTACTCTAACAGAATGGGCAGCATCTGCACATAGAACAAAGTGATAATTATTTTTTTAAAAAATGAAATAGTAAAAAAATCTTCTCAGTTGGTTTTGAAAGTTTGTACAATTTAAATCTGAAATACAAGGACTGATTTCTGACACAACACCAGGAGGGGGCAGAAGAAGTCCTGGCAGGTGGTTAGAATTCCTGCTACTATTTCTGCTGCACTTTGTTATTGAAGGATCCCATTGAATCTAAGTAGCTTTTAGTTGAAGCTACAGAATTGGAATCATACAGGTAAAGTTAAAAGTCTTGATTGTGTTCTACTGCTGCAAGGCTAGAAGTTTTTAGGTTTTTTGAGAGACACATAATGATTTTGGATGTTTGAGATTAAATAAATTGGGAAAATGATTTAAAACCTGTAACAAAAGTGAAAATATTATTTGGGAATATTAATGCTCATCTGGTCTTGCTTGCCACTTTTCCAGACATTGTCTTTTGCTTTGGCTGAAAAAGATGGGGCAAGAATAATTTTAGCAAATGATCCTGATGCTGATCGACTTGCAGTGGCAGAGAAACAAGAGAGGTATGGTAATAATGAAATGCAAGCCATTCACATTTTTTACTCAAAGGCTAGGCTCATTTGGAGAATTCTTGCTACCTGTATTGCAAAGGAAGAATAGTGACAATAGTAATTTCTGGACTGAAAAAAACAGAAATGTGAGAAGACCATATGAAGCAGAGCACAGTGGAGGCAGGACATGAAATGATGATTAATACTAGACACTGTGCAGAAGCCTGAATAAATACTTGACACTTGCTGTACTTAAGGCATGCACAGAAGTATGTGAATTGTTGTGATTGTGCTGTATCTTTTTAAAGGTAGGTTTTCAGTTAGAACTTTTTCACATAAAACTGATGAACTTCTTTCATACTATGTTTATTAAATAATAATTTGGATATTCAGGAGAATCTTTATAGTTCCCTGATAATCTCTGTTCTTTAGTATGAGTTCCTTCTTTCTCAAATACTGTTAAACCAGACACTTCACTAATCATTAGATGATTTGTGCCTCTATTGCTCAGTTCCCCACTTCTTTACATATCTGAATTTCACCTTAAGGTTTGTCACTGTTTAGTACTTCTCAGTGTAGTTATTTGCACTCTACTCTTCAAGAACCAACTATACATGGATTATTTATCTGTGTATACCCTGTCAAGAATGGGTTCACAAAAGGCAAACTTGCTTAATCAGAGGCTTATAATGAATTTTTCGTATTCATGGAATGTAATCTATAGTTCTGTCTCAGTATGGCCATCCCCTTATTTCATGCCCTCCTGATATCCTGTACTTTTACAATGGCCTGTATTGGGGTTATATTTGATGAATGAGAACAAGCTGAAGTTCTGCACTTGGTATAATTTCTGCAAATAGTGATGTTTCTCCTGTATCTACCTTGATAAAGCAAAACTAATCTGAGCAGTTAGAAACCATAAATCTTTAATAAAAGTAAGCTTCAAGGCTTCCAGCTCAGAGAGGAGCAGAAAAAAAAATCTTTTGCTAGGCCAGAAGCAGAAATAGTATATATAAATTCCCTGTGCATAAGAGCCAGAAGAGGGATATAAAATTCTGGCAACAGTCTTTGGTAACCAAGGGACAAGATGGGCACCTGCTAGATGTCCTCTCTGATTGTGGATGATGCAAGGAGTTGAATCTGTATCAGTTAGACAAATTCCAAAAAAACATTAAAAGGAAGCAGTGCAAGTAGCTGTTTTGCTTACCAGATAATCTCTTTCTGTTTTGTAGCAGCTTCAAAGATAGCAGTGTTTTCTTTGGGGTTTTGAGGTACTTTTAAACTTATTAACCTTGCACCATGAACTAAGGAGGCTTATCTGTCTTTAGAAGAAGAATGAGCTGGTTGGTGCTTTCTGCAGTATCTTGGGCAGTATTGGCTGGAATATCCTTATTTCAATTGTTTTGGTCTGTGCCAGCCTCAGTTGGCAATTCAGCATTGAGGAAAAGGCATAAAATGCTTCAGTTTGTGCTAGTTATGATGGGTTAAAGCAAGAATGCAAAATCTCTCCTGATTTTTGTCTAAAAACTTAGAGCTATCAGAATATTGAAGAGAGGGGTGTTAGTTTATCATATTTATCCCCAGTGAGAGCATGGTGCTCTCACTCTCCTACCTATGTGCTCATTGTTTAGTCTTAGTTGTCTCCTAACTTTCAGTCCTGCGTCCTCTCAGACTCCTGCTGTAGCTGTTCATACACTAATCAAATATTAATATAGGCTTCTACAGTATCTGTACTTCTTCTTTGACAGAAACTCCTGCTAGAGCACACTCTCTCAGCACTCTTACACTAAGTTGCCGCTGTGCATTGCTTTGTGCATGTTGGCATCAATAAATGCAGGAGACTGAGTCTGCTCCTCTTTCACAACAGGTACTGTTTCTGTAGGTCTTGATTTTGTCTGTTTGGTAGTGTCTTTGTCCCCTTTTATTACTGAGAATTTTTGGACAATTTTTGCATTTTTCTTTCCCTTTTTTCTTGAGTTTTTTTTTTTATGTTCTAGCAACACATCCATATTAGTCTTTTTTTACCCATTTGAAGTTTTGTTTTTTTTTCCAATCTTCTCAATGACTAATTAATGTATTTGGGATTAAATAAAAAGTATTGGTCAAAGGGTCAACTAAAATACTGACTTACTTGAAAATTGTATTTTTGTATCTTTGTGCTTGTCTTAGTCACTGATTTATAGTTTTTCTGCTGAATATTTTTGTTTTACTTATAATATGCTGGAAATATCAGTGTTTCATCTTTGGATAAGCTCAAAAGTTTGTACATATGATGGAGGAGGACAGTAACCATTTCAGAATGTTTGGGGGGAGGGAGGAATTTTTTTGCTTGTTCACAATGAACATACAATATCTTATTACTGTTGCTTGGAATTCAGAAGCAGTGGGTTATTTGTTAATATTGATGTGTAGAAGAACCAATTTTTTTCCCCTCCAGTATTATCCTTTGAAATCATGTACTTTTTATTATTTTTTTCCTCTCTAGTGGTGAATGGAAAGTGTTTTCTGGAAATGAACTGGGAGCTCTTTTAGGCTGGTGGATCTTCACGTGCTGGAAAAATAACAATAGAGATACTCGTGCCATTAAAGATGTCTACATGTTATCCAGTACTGTTTCTTCCAAAATTCTGAGAGCAATTGCATTAAAAGAAGGTTTTCACTTTGAGGTAAGCAACATATTACATATTATTTCATGTTCTTTAATTTGCTTTCTTACACAGTGTCACATCTTTTTAAAGCATTGCTTTTCTTTTTAATGCCTTCTATTTTTCCTCACTGCTGCAGGAAACACTGACAGGTTTCAAGTGGATGGGCAACCGTGCCAAACAGCTCATGGACCAGGGAAAAGCTGTTCTTTTTGCCTTTGAAGAGGCTATAGGTAAGAAACAGAATATTATGTTTTCATGTCCTGCAAAATGGTGGAAGTAGAACTACTACTGCTGGTTTTAATCTTTTATATCTCTGCTTAGCACAAAGTTTCATGTGAGTTAGGTGTATGTATCTTCAGTCGCATGACTATGTAGACAGACTGCAAATTCTGCATAAGCTGTTTAAAAAAAAAGAAACAAACGCATTTTTCAGACTTGAAGTTGTTTGTTTACCTGACAGTTTTAAGCTAAGTTTAAATGTGAATAAAGTAAAAATTCCCTTATATTTGTAAAAATTCCTTTATATTTGTAAACTGGAAAGCCATGAATGAAAGCCATGAACAAAAGCTATGAATCTGTGAACAGGAAATCGTAAAGCTATTTCTTAAGTATCTCAATACCTGAAAACCAGAGAAAGTGTGACTAATTTTGCCGATAATTATCAGTGTTACCTTACGGTTCCATGTAAGGTAATCGCATTTGAGACAAAGTACTTGCATTGTTCCTGCAGTGTAGCATTTCTCTTTCAGGAGAGCTCCACAAATACTTGGGAGCATCTGGCACTGATGTGGTGCAAACATCTGTCTTGAAATTCTATTATATACCTTGCTTATCAAAATTAACACTGATTAGAAAATAAAATTTTTCTATTTTTGGTTTAACTCCAAAATGTCTGTACTCTGGTAATGTGCATTTGTCCTTTAAGAAAATGTTGGTTTGATTAACCACCCCACGCCACACTCCCCTCATTTTATCTTATTTCACTTTAAATTTGTGTCAAAATATGTCAAAACATTATCTATAATGTTCATAATGTTCTTTATTTAGGGTATATGTGCTGTCCTGCTGTTCTGGACAAAGATGGTGTCAGTGCTGCCGTTATAACTGCAGAGATGGCTAGCTTTTTGGCAACCAGGAATTTGTCTTTGACTCAGCAGCTGAAAGCCGTCTATGATGAGTGAGTTCAATTATAATTGTTTAATCTTCAGATTTCTCCATTTCACATGCTGGAGTTCATAGGGACTCAGTAGCACCCTCTAGTATATGAAGAATTAAAATGTGGGTTATTGTACTATTAACGCAGTTCTGTGCTAATAGTAGTCTTCCAGAAAATGCTCCTGCCTCATGGGCATGAATATGTTTATGACTTTGTTTTGTGTCATTTTAAGGTATGTTAAAAATAATAATAATACTCTATTACTAATTCCTTATTAGTTAATTGGCTTGTTTTTATTTGCTTTGTCTGAAAGGTTTTTCCATTTTGGGATATTCTGTGTCTTTTTACAGAAAATTGAGCAGGTTTTTGGCCAGCAGTATTGCTGTGTTGTAGAGATCACAGTACTTCTTGCTGCTTGAATGAGCCAGATGCACAAAAGTGTTGATGGCAGAATGACATATTTATGCTACTCATAGAAGCCAGCTTGCTTTTGTCCTTGCAGGGCTACTTGTGATTAAATTAATTCTAGTTGGCTCTAAAGTTAGGCTTTTTGTGATATTATTCTGTCTATTTTTGATGGATAGCTTATGTAGTTGGGGTTTGCTTCTGATTACTGAGATCTGAGCTGATTATTTAGAAATGCTGTGATTTGCTATAACTCTTGGCTATTTACAGCTAGGTATCCTCTCTGAGAGCCTTTAATATGAGGCACTGCTTTTCTTTTGTTCTTGTTTAATGTGTTTAAAAAAATCAATAACAAAGATGGCTACTGGCTTTCATAGGGCAGGGAGTGGATTTTGTGGAGATTTTGAGTTGTTTTTATAAAGAAGGGAGCAGCACAGACTATCTGATACTGTCCACCTCTTCATGTCGCTCAGACACTAACAAATGAGCGGAGGAACCTGCGAAGAGACTGGTGGAAAACTCCAGCTTTGCTGCCGCTCGTTCTATCAGTCCTTAGAGTTCTCATTTGCATGCAGCACCAGCCATGCTTGTTTGATCCACTCTTTAAAAAGCAATCAAGTGGCAATGACTTGCTTACTCTGCATAAATAAATTGTGGGGTTTATCAGCTATTGTCCATAGCAGAAGTTTAGGTGGGTTTAAGAAACGGTAATATAAAAGCATGGAAGAGGAATTCATGCCTAGAGCTGCAAATATAGCATCTGACAGGAGATTTCCCTTTATTACTAGTAGATGGAAGCTCATGTTCAAAGAATTATCCTTCTCTGGCTTGGGCTTTTTTGTTATATTTTTTAATATACTAATTCAGTAAACACCTGCTTCAGGTTGCCCTTGGAATATTTATCTGGGTGGAATTAAGCTGTGCCACAATGGTGCTGTGTATATAGCCACTGAAGAGGACTTTAAAAGTCAGAACATCTTTAGCATAGAAGCAGTCTGTAAGATGTCACTGCACATAGTCACTCTTTGTGGAAGAGCTGCAGATACAGGGAAGGATACAAAGCTGCACTGTTAAATCAATGCTTGATAACTAGAACTGGAAGGAAGATTCTTGTTTTTGTTTGGGGGATCATTTTCTGTGTGATCTTAGTTTGTTCGTGGCTAGTATGGAGTTGGCAGTTTTCTACTTCTGACTACTTTATTCATTGTCAGATTTGCTTTGTCAGTTGCTGTTGAAGCAGAAGAAACTCTACTCTGCATTTTGAAAATATAGAATGGGCATCTGTTCTCAAAGAAGTAAATACAGATCAGGAAAAGGACACAGTCCTACTAAGCTTATCACTTTTTTCAGTTACAGGATAGGTTTTGTTAGTTCCCTTGTTGAATTCTCAAGACTGATTTAACTACTATTAACCTTCAAAATATCCATTTAGATATAAACATGACCCTATTTAAGGAGTCTTTCAGGTCTCTAGAGTGAACATCCAAGTACTAACGAACGATTCTGCCCTTCAGATTTTCACTGGCATCAAGGTTCTTTATCAAGTCTTGACCTGTAGCAAGAGCTCACTTAAACAACCAGTCCAGGCTTGTATGTTTTTCAACAATACGCTGTTTTGAAAAGTCAGTTTTAGCAGGTCATTTGTCTGTGATGCAGATTCTGCATCATTTGACCTGGCATCAAACAGGTAAGGTAAAGAGGCAGTGTTCAGAACAGTTTTGGTTTAGTTAGAAACACTTTATTGAAGTGTGATTGGAAAAAACAGCCTAAAATTTGTTTTACTCAGGAAAGGTCAGCTGAAATCCAGTCAGAGAAGCTATTTAGATATAATCTCTTCCTATGGTTGTTCGAGCTCTTCAAGGCACTAATGATATTTTTTTTATTTCTGATTTTGCAGTAAACTTTCTCGGTTTTAATCATTAAAAGGAAAAGGCATCTGCACAGAAGTTTCTTTAAAGTATGTAAAATAGGACAGTTAAGCTGTTGAGGCCTTAAAACTGTAAGGGTTTTAAACTGATGCTACAGTTGGGTGACCATGAGTATAGAGTCTTGCTTTATGGAAGGTTGTATAATGAGTTTGGTGCACAATTGCCAGAACAACATTGCTTCTTTAATTCACAAATATTGTGTCTTCACAGATATGGCTTCCATATTACCAAAGCTTCATATTTCATCTGCCATGATCCTAAAGTTATTCAACAGCTTTTTGACAACCTTAGAAACTTCGATGGAAAAAACACATACCCAAAATCTTGCGGTAGATTTAAAGTTTCTGGAATAAGGGATCTAACTACTGGGTATGACAGCAGCCAGCCAGATCAAAAGGCTGTAAGTATCTTTCTAAATTACATATAAATCATATGTGTATGTGTATACACATACATAAAAACTTCTACGGAGAAACACTCTAAACATTATGTTACATACTGAGTCATAAAATAACTTAGATTGGAGATGATTGTTTTGCCTTGGTGAGAGGAAATGAAGTGGGAGTAGGGGTGGGGGTTGTTTGGTTTTGTGGTGGTTTTTCTCTCCAAGATGACAGCCTGTAAAGGGTGGTAGGAGGATCTTGCTGTCTTGCTACAGCAATTTTGCATTATCATATTGTGAGTGTACGTTAAACTGTCTACTGAGATGTGGCTTTGAATTGCTTAGTTTTCCACAACCTCTGTTTCTTTTTGTCCTGGAAAATGCCATCACAGAGCAATTTCTATTCACAGTAAAAATGTTGACTAGACTTGAAATGAGCTACCTAGGAGAGATGTACTGCTACCATATTCTAGGTTGAGGACAAGGCTGTTGTTATGGTCTCAAGACTACAATGATGAAGGAAACATAACTAAACTTAATTTGAGTGATCTTTCTATTATATGATGTGACATTAAGTCATGGGTATAAACAGTCTTTTTCCAAGCTTCTAAAATAAATATTCTTAATATTTCTAGATACTTCCTACTAGTAAAAGTAGCCAAATGATAACATTCACTTTTGCTAATGGAGGAGTGGCCACAATGAGAACCAGTGGGACAGAACCAAAGATCAAATACTATTCTGAACTTTGTGCACCTCCTGGAAACAGGTAAGGTCACTTACAGCGGTAAATTTGGTGTAATAGAGGCTATATGGATTTTTGGTATTGTTTTAGTGAAACAAGGGCTCTCCACAATCAAATACTATTACTAAAGTAATTATTTTAGTGAATTTGTTTGCATAAAGCTTCAACACTGCAAAGTTTTTTGATGCTTTTGTGTTGTCACTGAAATTCCTTTGAACTCACTTTTGCAGTCAGTAAAAATAGTATCACCCTCTTTTCACACACATGGTTGCCTTAAAATTATATAACCATATATAAAGTGTTCTAATATATTTCAAACCCTTTTATGTTTAGTAATTACAGCCTTGACTGATAGTCTTGGAATCATGTAGTTCTTAAAGATAAGTAATTATTAACTTACATAATGAAAATAGCACTTTCTCATAGAAGAAAATTAAAAATACTGTTACAAGTCTAAAATTTACACTTCTAATCATATACATTTAGCAATAGAAGATCTTCTGAACTCCAATTGGCTGTTCTACTTTAGATTTTATTGCAGGTTTGTTCCCCATGATGTTCACACACATCAGTTGGAAGCGAACATCAGTGTATTACCATAAGAGATCAAGTCTGTATACTTTTAGCATTAACAGAAAATATTTGTCTAAAACAGTGCAACAGATACAAAAATTCCTCAGACTGAAAATGTGCTTTTTGCTTCTCTATTTGTGACACTGTTTTCCATGTTTGTGTGTTTGTTTTTTTCACAGTGATGTTGAGCAGCTGAAGAAAGAACTAGATGAACTGGTCAACGCTCTTGAAAAACACTTCTTTCAACCAGAAAAAAATAAACTTCAACGAAAGACTGAGTAAAATAGCCAAGTTTAGTACCTTAATTGGTTATCGCAGCATTAGAAGTGCATTATTTAAGACTTTAAGGATTTTTAGGACCAAACAGCTGAGAACTCAGACTAAAAAGAATTCTGCTTTTATTAAGAGTTATTTTGGGTACTTTTGGATCTAGTATCTTATTTTGGAAGGAAAGTACCTTTACCCTTAAAGGACCAAAAACACCCAATCAGGTGAACTAAAAGATTTATGAACTAGAAGTTGACTGAAAATGTATTTCAATCAAAACTTGTTTTAATTAAATATTATAAGTAATATTCTAATTTCTGAAACACAGCCTGTTTTGTGGGGACTTTAATTTCTTTTGTGTGTATATAATCTGATAACACTCTGCAGCTCTGTGCAGGTTTAGATTTGCAAAGCAAGTTCTTTTGTTAACAGGAAGTCCTGAAAGCCTGTGGTGAGACCTTGAAAAACTTGGGGCAGATGTTTCAGAGGCAGTGATCCTTCTTGGGGATTTTGGCCCAAATAAACAAGAAACTCACAACAAATTTGCTGAATAAATATTTGCTGTGGACTATATACCATATCCAGGGCTAGATATACTAAGTGTACTAAACTGCCTTTTAATACCATAAACGTATTAAGATCATATATCTACATACAGCACCCTTCTCTTGCCTCTGAACTAAGCATAATGATTTCAATGCATACCCCAGTTTTGGAGCCTGGCATACTGTTTGCCACCATGACTTGGTGCATAATTCTGCATGTCTAGTTTAGAGCAGAAGTTTCCATTTTATTGCATGCTTTCATCTGCACTTGCAGAGCCTAAAAGGGTTATTTGGAGGTTACCAGTTGACTTTAATACAGAGGGTGTTTCTGCATTTTCAGTACTTGTTTTGGGTATCAGTGTAACATTTACATACTTTTTATACATGGAAAACTTCTAAGCTTTGTTATCCTCCCAGAAGTCAAGTTCTCTGTCTTTGTTATTTTCCATACAACTTGAGGATTCCAGCAGGTGTGCAGCCGGGTACAGTGAGGCAACCTTTTGGAAAGCTGAAGAAATATCTCAGCATGATGGTGGGAGGGATGCATGTGCCATTCATATTCAACAATCACCTATTTCACCCTGTGTGCAGATGCAATTGGTTCTTCAAGGAGTAAGCAATTTTTATCGGGTGGCCATGGGCTTTTTGGCTTCTGGGTAGTCTGTCACTACCTGCCTGGCACCTATGCTACTGAGTGTCGATGCCTGTCTCTATCACAATATCAGGTTGGGAGGAGGAAGGGGAAATACAGGCACATGGTCCCCAGAACAGAGTAAGGAGCCTTATTTCAAGGTACTGACTACGTGAGGAGTGGAAGAGTGAATGTTGGGCCTATACCTGAAGTTCACTCTTTGTAGAGTTGAAAATGGTATTTGTAATTTAACTCACAGGCCACCCTTGCAAAACATGGTTTCCTGCCTTGCACTGCAGCTTGAGATTCAAAGCAAATGGCTCTTCACAAGCTCCCAGCCCAGACTGCTTGCTGCCTAGTTGGATTATGCTGGTCAGTGCTTGTTAAGACTACCTTGTTTGTGGTATACAGCCTCTGTGGGATCGCTGTGGATGAAAGGTCTTGCATTTCTTTTGTTACAAAACATGATGAAGGCTGCTTTACTGGATTCACAGGGAAGGTCTGAAGACAGAGGATTATGGCTCCTTAATTTTTTTATGCATTTGTCTTAACATCTCTACAGGCCAGAAAGGCATATTTATTTTACGTCTGCCTCTACATGCCAAACCTGGATTTGGATTTTGCTAATGTTTCCCCACCCTAGGGAAGCCATCTGTGTTCAGTCTTGGTCAGTCTGTCGAGGTGCTTTCCTCTGAAGGGGTGCAAGGAGTACTGGATGGCCTGGTCTATCCCTCAGGTTCCTCTGACAGGCTAGGTTTCTGCTGAGTTGTTGCTGTTATATGTAGATCAACTACGTGCATTAATTCCTACTTCTGTCCTGCCTGGAGATCTGCTAGGGTTGTCATCTCTCTGAGGAGCAGGCAGTTCCTGATAGTTCTGGGGTGAATGGGTGGCTGTCTGGCTGGTTCTGGTAACATTTTCACAGCAGGGCCATGATGACAATGATGCTCCTGTTGTCACTGTCTTCTCTATTCTCCTTGTTTAGACCTTTCAGAGGCAAACTCTTCATCTCTCTCTCATCTTCCACCTAAATGATCTCCTAAACTGGTTATCTCTACCGGATACTGGTACAGCAAAACTGTGATTTATTGTCTTCAGGCTGAGAACCCATTTTTTTAAGTTATGTAGAAGATCTTATGGAGCAGGTGAATATGGTATAAGGCAAGATAGAAAGACCTTCATAACCATCCCAGAACAATCTATGAGAGATTGTGAGCTGGACACTGAATGGATGCATTTGGAGAACTCTGTAGTGTCTTAGAAGTCTGGCAGTGGGACCTGCAAGGGAGTGATGTATGCTGAGACATCCTTAAGATGGCTGTAGAGCATCCTCAGAAACAGTACAGATGTGGTCAGGATGACAACACAATCTTTATCATTCTGTTTTCAGAGGGTCAAGGAATTTACTCACTCCACTCCCTGCTCTGTTCCAAACAGAAGTTCACAACTTCAGACCACGAGGGGAGGAGGGACAAAAAAAACCCAAACCCACAGTGCTTTATCAAACTGCTTGAACAATTACAGCAACCTACAGAATTACCAAATGAAACTTGTTGTTACTAGAGTCTTCAGTAGCATTGTCTTGCATCAGAGAAAGAGGATCTAGGACTGAAATAAAGAATCGAAACAAAGGCAGTAAGAGCCTAGCAGAGAGAGAAGTCAGTATTGCAAGTCAGAATAAGTGGTCTAATTCCTCCACCAAACTGTTGTGTAAGATAAAAAAGCCTAGTTAGAAATTTTTAGTCCTAGGACAAATAATAAAAAAAACAGACAAATTTAATCTGTGAATAAGCAGCCTTGAACTGGGAGCAGAGGCACTAGTATTTTATTCAGAAATGGGAATTGCCCTGACTGGAATAAAGATGCTCATATTGACTGAACTCAAATATAAGGAAATACCCAGCAACTCCTAGAGAAAGATGCATGACTAAGTCACCAAAAGCACATAAAATGAGTCTGTTTTTTAATAACAGATGAAGACACATAATTTTACTGACAGTTGTAAACATTTGATCCTATAGAGGATCGTGGCTATGGCTAGGGGGCAAGACTGAGAAGAATTAGCACAGTACTTAAAACTCTGCCAAAAAAACCCAAAAATATACTAATGCTTTAAGAGTAGACTGACAGACTTCACTTGAAGATTATTGATTTGTCTACTAGTCCCAGTTTCATCCTTGAATTTTATTTTATTCAGCAAACTTTATGACACAGTTTGGCTGGAAGGAAATAAATATATTTCACCTTCCTTAGTCCACAGCATATTATGAAAAAGTATTGTATAATATTCAAGTATTGAGTGCAGAAGGATTTGAGAATTTTGCTTTATATACAACAAATCATACTGGAATTCACTATAAAAGATTTATTATATAAGCAATTATTTTCATACTGTACAAGTATGTGCTTAAATTTGTTAATTCACCTATAAAGTTTCTGTAAATAAAGTTTCCTACTCACTATTGCATTTCAAAGTTCCAGTGGTTGTGGGTTTTATTTTGACACACGACCAACAAGCAAATTCTATATCCTTGATTAACAGTCTCTGTGAATAGCAACATTAAAATGATATTAAATTAACATTTGTTAACCACCAGCTTCAGTCTTTACAACGTAGTTTGGGGACATTTAGGATTCTATGGCTGAAGACATCTGGATGCCATACATAAATCTAAAAATTAATTGTAAATAAAAAGAATCACCAATGAAATTGTACTCTGCCCACAGGTATAAAACTAAGCAAAGATAATTAAGCTGAATTGCTTTCCTTCCCAGTACTTATTTGCACTATATAAGACACACATTCATCAGGGATAGTATTTCTGCTCAACTTCCAAGTGGAAGCCAACATTACTCTTTCATATAGCAAATGCCTGGTAACTGAAATGAGGACACACACCACTAGAACACTGTGCACAATGAGATGAGCCTATTAAACTCTCCAATTGTATCTTAACACCCACCTAAATAAACTGTAATATAGATGATGACATAGCAACAGCAGTTTCCAAACAAAAGGAAGAAGTTAAAATACTACACAATCATGGGTAAGTCATTTTCAAATGTATTTATGGGAATGAAGAGGAGATGGGATTAATCATGAAATCTGAAATGCTCAAAAATACAGAGACAGCAGCAGGCAGGATCTGTAATAGTAGCTCAACTCTTTCTTGACTCTTTACTCATTATCAGTGTTAATAGAAAGCCTCTTGTCTACAAAGATAATCACTAATTAATGTCACTGGCATGCATTCCTACAGCATACACAGTAGGCAAACATGCTATAGTAACAGTTATGCGAATTTTGTTTATGAAATATCAGGGACTATATATAAATAGCATGTGGAGATGCAATGTCATTGCATAAGAATTCAGAACTTCCTCCAGAGCTCACTTAAGTCAAGGCACTGCAAAACACTTAGTAGCTTGCCCATAATAAGGTACTAAACAGATTTACGTGAAAGAAGTCACAATAAAAAAGACTGTTTTATATAACAGCAATAGAAATTCATAATTTTGGTTATCCAGAGGGAAAAGCACAGAGGCTCATAATGCAACTGAAGCACAGTATAAGTGCCTGCATTCAAATTCAGAATCCAAAAATGTTACTGCTCAGCTGCTGCCCAACTATGGAGCAGCTTGAACTCTGAAAGCATCTTGGGTGGAAACTTAAAACTTCCTGTTTGCCTCGTGGTACTTAAAAGGGAGAATCCAGTGTCACAGCAGCCCCAAGTTCTGCCCTCACTTGTGGCCAGGCACATTCAGCCTAAATTTGTACTAATGTACAATCCTACCCTAACTGGGATCAAGTGAGTAGATGCCTCTGCTCCTTGGTCTACAAAAGAGGCTCCATTGCCTTCATGTTCTCATAGCATGCCTCATACAAGCCCGTATATTCAGGTTCTGTGCAAAAGGCAGTGGAGGGGTTTTCTTTGCATTTCTTCAGAATATGACTGGACAAACAAAATTATTAAACTAGTGTTCTTTTATACATAATTTTTGCAGGATATGGAAAGCACATTTTCCTCTTCTGTCTGAAGAAATTAATATGATAGTAGTATGTTTCAGTTAATAGGCTAACTGTAAAGGAAATCTAATCTGTGAAGAAAAGAGATCTGCTGCTTCAGAAAATCGAAAACTGTTAGGAAGCCTGGTGTGCAAGGCTTTTACTTGAATATAGGGATACCAGTCCCTGGAACGCAAAGAAGTGTTTAATTTTTAGGGACTGTAATGTACAACCCCTATTCTGGTTCTTTTCTTATTCCACAAATGATTATTTCCCCCCCTACGTAAGTAACAGTTTCATCACAAAGCAGAGAGAGAAGAAATGCTGTCCAGTGTAGCCTAAAAGGTGATGATTAGGTAGCTTCCATGGGAGGTGGGCTGAACACTGTGGCTGATTTCTTTCCCAGCTATCAAAAAGGAGAAGAAAGAAAGGATTTGTAATTGTAATGCTGTAGTGTTGACTTCTGTTGTTGTTCAAGGATTTTCCTAGCAGCAAGAAAGAGCCTTGTAGGATCCACATCTGTTTCATTACCATCTTCTGAAAGGCAACAGGGAAGCAGTAAAAGATTTCTTCCTAAGATCATTGGTTGGTACTTTGGCAATGCATGACCCTCAGCTGAAGTGCTGGAGCTGTCTGGGTGGGAATTACAGTTCACCTTCTGCTAGAATATGGTTACCAGAGCATGCAATGCTCAGGCAGCAGACTTAAAATGAGCAATTGGGCATACTTGTCTCAGGCACTGAGATTGGTAGGTGGTAAGATAAGCTGAGGTGTCCTCAGCTGAGATGGTTTAAAAACTAAGACAGACACTGTTTGCAACAAGATGGCACTCTTCTTCCCAAGGAATGTAAAGGATGTGACTGAAAAACAAGAGGCACTCGTACCTATTCCCATGTCTGAAGAAGCAGCAGCAGCAAACTGTGAACTGAATACAGATAGGGGACAAGTGCTCTGAGGGAACTGCTGCTTGCATGCTTCAATTCGCAGATCAGCAATACTATGAAAGTACTCGTAGCAGCCAAAGGCTGTGGAGATACAACGTGTATCTACACTTTGCAAGTAGGGGGATTTGCTTACATACCAAAATCTGAATTGTTTTTCATAATCTGGGGCAACACTGTGCTTGCATTTAACAGCTTGACTGTTCCCATCACTGAGCAGATTTCCTTTAGAAAGCTCTGATTTTACAAATGTGTACAGGCTTAAAAGTAAGTAAAGCAGTGGTCTTACTGCCAAGAAGACTTGATATTAATTGAGTGCAAAAGTGGTTTGCAGAAGGGCCATATAGGGTGCCTTAATCATCTGCACTTGCAGAGGAGTATAATTTGGTCTCCGGATCCACTCATTCCTTATCCTCTCTGGCAACTGAAAGACCGACTAATACCAATTCTTACAGTGATTTTATACATTTGTAAGTGTGGCTTCTTGTGCATGGAAGGTGTGAACGTGACTCAGCGAAGGTGAGTCCGCAGAAGGCTGCCCTGCGGCCAGGGCTGGGCCCCCCCCCGAGCTGGGACTTGGCCACTCCAGAGTCCAGGAGCCGGGCAAGTCCCAGTTTTGCGAGCAACCTTTACTCGCAACTTCAGCGGTCCGCTCGGGCTCACTGTGACACGTTTTCCGCGGGAGACCCAGAGGCTGTGCCAGACACATGGGGCAGCGTCGCCGAAATGCTCCTCGAGATGGACAACACGGACCGGGAGAGAGGGCCCCAGCTGCCCATGGTGGTGACATGGGCGCCCGACTGTCGCCGGCTGCCTGTCGGCTCTGCCCCTCTCCGCTCCCCAGCCCGGGCCGGGACCCGCCGCCTGTTGCTATTTTCGCCCGCGCTGGCGGGACGAGGACGGAGGCGGGGAGCGGCACGCTGGGTGTGCAGCCCGGGTCCCCCCCGCTCCGCCCGGGCCGCGGGCAGGTCGGGGCAGGGCAGGGCGGGGCGGGCAGCGGGAGGGGGCGGCTCGCCCGGCCCGTTACCGGCTCTGCCCGCCGCCCCTCGCGGGAGGTGCCCGGCGGGGGAGCCGCTTCTGCCGGCAGACGGCACTTCCCTGCAGCCAGCACATCCTGCGGCGGTAAGCGGGTCCCGGTCAGTTCCAGCTCCCGCTCCAGCCCCAAGCTTGGCAGGGGCGGCAATGGGGGCCGGCACGGGGAAGCGGCGCTGGCGGGGCCGAGACGCGTTTTGGGAGGGTGGGAGGAAGGAGGAAGAGCGGCTCTTGGCGTTGAGGAAGTGAAAGAGTTGAGGCGAGAAGTGAAGCACTCGCTGGCGGGGCAGCCCGTGTTGCACCCGCGCCACGAGGTGGGAGAAGCCGCCGGGAGGGTCCGGCCGGGGCCCCGCTCCGTGCCCGCGGCGGGGAAGGACGGGCTGCAGCCCTCCCGGCTCCCGGGGCTCGGAAGGACAGGCTGTAGCCCTCCCGGCTCCCGGGGCTCTGAAGGACGGGCTGCAGCCCTCCCGGCTCCCGCAGCGGGGTCGCACCGTCGGTCGAAGCCGCAGCACTTGATCTGGGGACAGCATTGTTGCGGGACAGGGTGGGGACGGGCGCGCCGGTGCCGCCCTTCTCTCTTGTCGGGGGTCCCTGGAGAGCTGGCTCCTCGTCAGAATAACCAAAAGACCTGCTTGAATTTAATCCCCTGATGTGCCACGGTCTGCCTGTCAGTTCTATCTCTCTCTTGCCTGCTCCTTC
Organism: Empidonax traillii; assembly: GCF_003031625.1. NCBI lineage: Eukaryota > Metazoa > Chordata > Aves > Passeriformes > Tyrannidae > Empidonax > Empidonax traillii. Next base: position 911,355 of record NW_020955433.1, read on the forward strand.
CTCATCCATCAATGCAAATTCGGTGGGTGTAGCTCCTCCCAGACCCCTCTCCTTCTCAGGGCAGCAAAGCGGCTCTTCCCTGGGGTGAAACAGACCTTTCCTACCGCAGCACAGCCGAGTGTAACCTTCAATCCCTCCACAACGGCACAGTGCTTTTATGGCCCTTTAAATTCGCGAAGTAAGTCAGCAAGGCAAAGATCGCTTGAAACCGCGTTCACGAGAGGTATGAAACGAATGTGGTTATTTATAGCGCAGTTTGAAAAGATTGAGACCTTTGTGTGCTGTGTTGTATTTGGCAGGGAGGCTAACATGGCAGATCTGCTGTAGGAACCTTCAGTAGTGCAGATGGTGGGATTTGTGCCTGTGGTAAGCCCAGAGATTGAATTGAACATCGTGGGTCAGAAATTAATAAAATATACATCTTCTGAATAGCAAATAACTCTGAGCTGATGACTATACTTTAAACACTTTTAAGTGCTGAAATAGAAATTCATCACAGAATTTGTTGTTTTATAGGAATGCTAAAAATCGTAGGTGATACGCAAAAGTAGAAATGCTTACAGGTGAGAAAAGCGATAGGCTGGAAGGAATGTGAAACACATTCAGTGATAGGTGGATGACTTGACACTTTTTTCATTTTAATTTGGTTAACTGAAAAGTTGGACGCAGGCATTTTGGCTGTGGATATGTAATTGATTAAAAAGGAATGGCATTCATAATGTAATTTACCTAGCAAGCATTCTTTTACAAAGATTTTGGTTTTTTCAGTTCATTATAGTAGTAGAACAGCCCAGTATTTTGTTCAGGTCTGTATGAGGCTGACTCGGAAGACCTCAATCATCAGCATATTAATTTCCATTTACTCTATCAGGGAAATAGCAACAGGCATTAAGGGCAGGAACAGTCAGCTATTTTCTTCATTTGATAGTTGATTATAAATGTGTACGTTTATAATCAAGAACATACTACCATTTTGTTGCAATTTTTTTATTAATAGTCTTTTTAACCTATTTGAGTAGTGATAAAGGTGCCGGCTGTATTGCTAAATATTTTAGTTGTGGTTATTACTGGAAAACCAGTACCAGAGTATATGGTGGGTTATTCAGAGCCCCATCTAAAGCTGCTGACAGCATTTAAAAGAATCTTTTAGATGTCAGTCTTTGATGGAAAAGGAAAAAAAAAAAGGAAATTAAAAGTAATTTCTGAGGCAGATTGACTTCTGGACTTGCACATGCTGATGGCCACAGCATGCCATAGCTCCAGAAGGAAACAGCAGATAATCAGTAGCTGTGAGATAAGAAGAACATCCTTGCAACAAGAGGGGTTCATCCTGCTTCTAAGTGTCAGTTTAATTAAAACTATTTGAAAACTGAAAGTAATCTGTGGTAAGATATCTAAACAATCTTATTTAACTGTAGAAAACAGGACAAAAATGTTGCAAGAACACACACACACACACAAAAGAAAAAAAAGAGAGGAAAGCTTGCAATGGGCTGCCCCATACAGTGATCTAATGGATACTGTGTTGTGATAACAGAGAAGAAAATAATTTTATGCATATTGATGGAAACATAAAAGGACTTCTCAGCAGTGACTGTGTAATGACATACCTAATACATATTCTCATTTGTGTTTTTCTGTATATCCTGCCAGGTCAATAGAGAAATCTGTCAGTATGAGCAAAGATAAAGTAAATCTCAGTTAAGGATCAGACAGAGGAGGAAAGAAGTGGTGTTTAGTCCTGGCATGTGTTCCAGAACTCTGGCTGTAGGCCAGGGCTCCTCATAATCCTTAAGTAGTATGATATTTCTGCTAAAATAATCAGAGGTGAAATGCAGTCACTAATAGTGCCTCTGGTTCCATTTGTTGTCAGGATTCAGTGCTAATGCTGTACAGAGAAGAGCTGAACAAATTTGTGCTCTTTAAGACCAGCTGTTTTTTGCAAGACCTTGCTGTATGGTTGGGATTTTTGCTTGGCTTCTTGAAGGGGAGAAAACTTAGAGGAAAAAAAACCTGCTGTCCTGTCAGCAGCCTGATGTGGAGTAACTACACAATTGCCTCTCAGAAAAACTGCAAAGGATGAGTAAGCTGGCATCTTTCTGTTCAACAACTCTCAGCTCTCCTCGTTTAATTATTGCTATATGAAAGCTCTGACTGCTTCCTTGCTTGACGCATCTTCTAAACTTGTCTGTTCTGCTATGAGTCCCAGCACTCCAACTGCTACCAAACCAGGGAAGGAGCTGGAGGAGAGTGAAGGGTTGCTTAAGTCTATAGTTACTGACATTTTGAACAAGAGTTTAAAACCCTTGGCTGCATGCCTGTATTGAATTTAGTCCAGTTAAGAAGAAAGAACAAAAGAGGGATAACTTTTTACCACTGTCATAGTTTCTGCTTTTTTCCTTTTTTTCTCTCTCTTTTTTTTTTTTTTTTTTTTTTTTTTAATGTGTTGTTTTGGTTTAGAACAGTCTCTCTCCCCTCTTTGCCTTTTTTACTGTATTAGTTTGAGTCTATCCTAAATCTGTCTGCTGTTCCCTCTGCTGCCCAAACCTGATCTTAATATTTTTTTAAAAAACCCACAGTATCAGATTTTGCTAGAACAGGACCATCAGCATAGTGTTGTGCACTGTCTAAACCTGCTTCCCACTTGTGAGAAGTGGCTGGGTTGATTAGGTGAAAGAGAAGTTAAGGACAGGGCATACTTATGTTCCCATGAGTATCTTCCACATCAGTGACTCAGTCTGGTATCCCCTAGTATAGAAGGCAGAGTTAGATATATTAATGTGGTTTGTGGAAAGATCATATGTGTTACAATTTGACTTGCTATTCTTATGCTGATGGAGCAAATACAGCTAAATCAAAGCACATCAAACAGTGGTGACATCAAGATCTAGTTTAAAGTCTATGAGCCTTTCTTAGACAGCAGCAGAGCTGTCAGCTGAGGGGTGACACTTGAGCTCTTCTCAGCTGTGAGTGCAAGGGCAACCAAGATCCTTCAAAAGATGCCAGTGGAGAGGAGAAAGAGGAACTGTCCCAGTTGTGTCTGTGAGCACTGGGTGAATAACCAGAGATGCCCAGCCAGTGCGAAGCAAAACCTGGCAGTCCTCTCTTAGCCCAGGGTAATGAAGTTAAATGGTACCTAGAACTGTCAGAGGAAGATCAAAGGTGAGGTGGAAGGAAACAAGTGGACAGCTTTATTTTTATGCCTTTTCTGTTCCCTCTTGGGTTAAAGGTGTAATAAGCATCTGCTTTGAAGAAGCTGCTTGTAAGTTAATCAGACATTTGGGAGTGAAAGGAAGCCTGTTTGATCCTACTATACTAACATGTATGGTAAACTCCTACAGCACCTGCAGAGCCAAATTGCAGAGGGGATGAACTGAATGGTGGCAACCAGAGATGGGTAAAGGTGCCATAATTCCAAGTGGTGGAGTCAGCCCAGACATAGATGGGGTCAGAGCACAGTTACTCTTCGACTGTAATGCGTGCTTAATTTATGGCTGGGAATAGGCCTGTTGAATAGAACAAAACTAATTTTTAGGTTTGAAATAAGCATGTACTGAAATACTTCATGGTCTTGAATTAAAACCTAGTCCTCAGTGTAAACTTGAACAACATTAACACCAGCAGCATGAAATTGGCATAATTTCTGGTGGGATTTGCTTAAAATAAGTGACAGGAGGAGGAAACAAAGAACGGCTGAGAAAGGGAGATGAAAACATGCAGAACAGTAACATACAGAATGATACAGTAGATAAGGAGACCTTCTGATGCTGCTAAATTTGTGCCCTGAGAAACTGCACTTTCAATCCCTTCAAGCATTAGGAAAAAACCCAATAGCATTCTGACTTCTACTTAACTGTTTTGATTTAGTATTAACCATTTTTCCTTAGAAATAACACATGCAGGCACCAGAGTATGTTGTTGACTTTGCAAGGTGTTTATTTTTTTAAAAAGAGACAAATGCCAAGAAGCTTTGCATTTGTATGAAATACATTCCAGCAGTACAGTGTTTGTTTAAGTATGACAGAGTATCAACACTGGTTTTTTATATACTGTTTAGTCCTTAGAGTTAGCATGCAAAATAATATATTATGTTGTGATGTTTGTTTCTATTTGAGCCTACAGTGCCTTGTAGTCTGACGTAAAAGAGCATGGTAGATGGTGATAATCAAATCATCTCTTCCTTGAAAAGTTGATTAAAATGAGGGTGACTGTTGTATTTTTACATACCTTTTAATTGATTGCATTTTTAAAAAAAAGTTCTGGGAAAACACAAATAAGAACTATGGCTACAAAAAGTATGTGGCTAATAGGCTAATTATCTGTGTGGTAGCTCAGTTCTCCTCTTTTTGGCTAAGACTGGAGTTCTCTTAGGCTTTCTCTTAAGAGAGAGAAAGCTAAGAACTTGATTTTTACTTGTTTTGAAATACCTGTCATTGTACTTGTGAATTAATCCAATCTTTCCTGTAGTTATTTTTTGTTGATACTGTTAAGCGGAAAATATTTGTAATAGTTTGTCAAAGAAGAAGAGATCATTTTGATTCCTGGCAGACACAAACCTATAATGATAATTGCATTTAGCAGTCTGTTGATGAGGTGTCAAAATGCTTCCTGAAGATTCTATCCCATATAGAATCATAGAATCATTGATGTTGGAAAAGGCCTCCAAGATCACCCAGTCCCAACATTTGACTTAACACCACCATGTTAACTAAACCATAGCACTAAGTGCCGTATCCAGTCGTTTATTGAAGGCTTCCAGGGATGGTGACTCCACTACTTCTGTGGGCAGCCTATTCCAATCCTTGCCACCCTTTCAGTGAAGAAATTCTTTCTAATGTCCAACCTGGCATATCTTGAGGCCGTTTCCTTTTGTGTTGTAATGCATTTATATTAATCTAAAAGATGTTTGCTTTCTTGCTTGTTTGTGAAACAAACAAACAAATTAAAACCAGTTGTAATATAACTGAAATTAGGCATAGAAATTCTGGATTTTCATGGTCCTTTTTCCCACACCTCCCACATGCAGACACGCACGCAGAACTTTATGAAAGGGCTTTTAAAAAAATTGTTCTACACATCTAGAATGCTGCTTATGGATTTCATTGAATAGTGTCTTTAAAACATGCACTCATGCACTGTTAGTTTCTCTTGCTAAAATTTGGTATCATTGGAACTGGTATTGTTGCCACAGTGTTCATTTGTCAAAAGATGCAAAAATTCGAAAAAGTAAATGTACCCAAAAATGGTTTCTGCAGTTCTCTAGTTTTTACAGTTTGCCAGTTACCACAGAAACATTTTCCCCCACTCAGACACTTACCAACTGGTTGCATTTTAAATTTGTTTTAGAAGTTTTGGGGTTTTTTTAAATCCTCAAGTTTCCTTTCATTTTCAACAAGGTGAAAGACTGTTAGAAACTCAGTTTGAGAATATTATTACAAGGACAAATGAAAGACATAGTTTAATGAAAACTTATGAGGAAAAATACTGCTATTTTTGATTGGTCATATTTGTAAATGAACAAAGATAAGAAATACTGTTGCCACAGTGAACAGATGCCACTTATTAAATACTTGTTCAGATGTAATTAAAATGTTTTGTAAGTTCTTGGTACTGTTCATGTTGGTTTTAATAGGTCTTCTCATGGGTAACTCTCTTAAAACTGAGGGTAAACTAGTGTCCTGGTATTTAAACACACACAATTACAAGCCTGTCAGGTTCTTGTCAGTCCTACACAATATAATGTAACAGCTGAAACAGGCTCAGTTAATGAGTTAAAACAGGATAGTATAACAAATGCCAATCTATGTGTTTTCGTAGACTGTATTTTGCAAAGTGATATTTATAAATAAATGTAATTATTGGATTTTGTTACTAAAACTACTAATACGTAATAACAGTAGTGGTGGTAGATGCTGGGTATAACAGGGTTACAACAGGGATGTGTCTAACAGGGTTCCATTTGTTATTTTAAGGAATGGAAATGATACGACATCAGTTTGTCAAACATTTAAGTATTCCTGTCTGACTGCCCAGCATTAAAATGCAATCATGAACTGTGATCATTGTCTGGTTTTTTAAGGGATGCTGTAAGGATTGTTGCTTATGACTGCTATCTCACAGGTTTATCGGTGATCAGTCAGTTGACTGCTGGGTGCTTTCTCAGATGACAGTGATTTCTGGAGTGTTATTTATTGAAAAAGTCTGGTTGGTTACAACCAACCTTACTTGGCAAACTGTACCCAAGGAAACAACTGCATGTTAGTAGCCAAATTCAGAGACATCCACATATGAGCAAGAAAGCTGTCAAGTTACCTCCTTTTTTTTTTTTTCAAATATGAAAGTGTCTTAGCAAGCATTGACTTCAACTGTCATGAAGGTCAGAATAGCTCAGCTGAGTTCCTTCTGAGTTAATAATAGGATTGAAATAGGCTGGTGTGATCCACATATGCCTGCCCACGAAACAGACACAGGGTAGAAAGAATGTGCATTTTAAAGTTTAGTTAGTCATTGAATGTTTAGCCAGGGTCATAAAACAGCTTTTAAATCAGGACTAACTTTTTTCCAAGCAATATATTTATTGCAATCACCTTTGTTGGACATGAAATAGTAAGGCCCACTGCAGAGAGGGGGAACTCACTAGATAGGTGAAGGTAGATGATCAGTTTGTTTCTTCTGACCAGCATGGTACTTCTGATGTTAAGCTATTAATTATTTGTGTTACTGATAGTTTGTTTTTAATAGGGTTCCAGCACCTACATAACGATTTGTTTTTCTTTCAGAACTCTTCTGTCCTTTAATCAAAGGAACCGTCCAGATAATGTCATTCCATGGAACTGAAACATTGGTGAATTAGTTCAGGTTTCCTAAGGAGTGGTAAAATGGAGCCGATAACATTCAAAGTTAAAAAGTGTCAAACACCTAGTGATTTCTCAGCCTGTTTCAGTCTCCAGCTCGTTGGTTCTCTCCCAGTGCATTCCCTAACCACCATGTCAATGCTGCCTTGGATTGTGGCAGAGATCCGGATGCTCAGTACAAAGTCTTCCAAAGAAGAACCTGGTGTCAGCCAAATCCGACTTCACATTTCACCAGTGAGTTTGCGATGTGAACCAGACACGGGGGAAATCCAGCAGTGGGATCCTTTGATTTGTTCAAGTTTGTTTGAATACAAGCCACAGCTTGTCCACAAACTGATTCACAACAGCCACGATCCAAGCTACTTTGCTTGTCTGATAAAGGATGAAGCAGCAAAACAGCAAAGTATCTGCTATGTATTTAAAGCCGATGATCAAACAAAAGTAAGTAAAGAAAAAACCCAAACTGAAGCAAGCATTCCTGGAGTTGCTTTTGTGGTGTTTGAATCCTATCACTACACTGTAAGACCTTAAGGTTGTACTTACAATTAGAGTCTGGATCTCACTTACTGACAAGTGTCACTTTACTTAGTAATGTTAATGGTTCAGTTGAATTTGAACTGCTCAATATGTGAAGTGAAAGATATGTACATTTCCTACAGGATTGGGGCATAAATTTCATCAGCTTAAAAGATACTTTAGTTTGGGATATGGACTGCAATCTTGGCACTCAAGTCAGTGAGAGTTTTTCTGTTGATGTCATTAGGGCTAGAATTTCACTCTTGAGTCACTGTGAACTTTATCTAATCCTGCACTCAGACCTCTCAAATTTCTGTTTTCCTGAGTTGAGACCTATGTGACTGGGAAACAGATACCTCCTTTCTCAGAAAGAGAAGGGGGTAGGGTGGAACCTCCGTGTGTAGCATATCTCCAACCACAGGACACTGCGGAAACTTCTTCTGGTTCTGTAGTCCACAAAGCCTGGCAGATGGTGTTGGACAACAGGAGAAAGGCGCAGTCTCTGAGACTTTGTGACATGCAGACTTGCTGCTGCGTGGTGTGAGACGGGAGCTGGGTGTGCATGTCTCGCACTGGGTGAGATTTGGCTGTCTGCATTTCATAAGAACCAGTTGTGTCCTTGATGAAAAGGTGGAAGCATTAAAATTGTCAATCCCTTCTGTTAGAGAGTAGTGTGAGACAATAACACTTCTGAATGAGTAAAATGACGAGGATTTGACACAAGGCTGTTGTGATACACTGGAGACAAAATGGTGATGTATTCTTCTCCTCTTGAGTATTGACTCTAGTTAAAGTGCTGGAAAACAGCATATTTGCTTGAGTCATAGGAGATGTCCTACTAAAACACCCTGAAGGTATTATGTGAATATACACCACACATGGGATTTATGCCAACCTGCCCAATAGCAAAACACTATACAGTTCCAAATCCATGGTCTCAAGCTTAGAGCTCAAAGCATATGGAAACAGCTTTAGTTAAATCCCCCCAGATAAAACAGCAGTTCCAGTAAATTAGAAGGCAAATACATTGTAAATCACAAACATTCAAGTGAGAAATCCTGTCAAGTTAAATGTAGAATACCAAGTTTATGTATGTAGGAACAGAAATAAGGAATAGATGTTTCAAAACTTGGCAGTGAATTGCAGTTGGTATTCAAGTAGCATTTTGCAGTTGCTTGTGCACTTATTTTCACTTCTGATTTTTCAGGATTATGGTGAGTACACTGCATGATCATTTCCAGTACATTTTCTTCTGCGTTTTCTTTTGCAACAAAGGATTTGAGTACTTTTTCTTCATGTTTGATCAAATTCCTGGACATGTTTGAATTGAATAAGAACAAAATAAGTCTCTAGTTGAATTTGCAGCTGTGTCTACATGTTTTTGGAGACAACACCCAGAATTTTTGGATGCCTGTTTTAGCTTCACACAGCTATCTGTCCTTTCAAAAACTACCCTCCACCTGGTCTCTTAACTTGCCTTGATTACAAGGGTTGTTGTGTTGACTTTTTTACAGGCTAGGTAGACATCTAATCAGCCTTTCTGGACCTATGTTTTTACAAAAGGATAATGGAAATGCCAAGTGTTCTTACCTTCTAAAGTGAAGTCCTACTTCTTTTGCTTAAATTCAATGTCATTTCCATGTTTTAAGTAAGTCCCTTATGCTTTATAGGATGCTGTTACTCTGCCCTGAATACTGTCATATAATGTCTTTTAACTAATTGATGTTTGTGTATTTATCAGGAGGAGTGAAATGTTGCCTGTTTTACAGGAACCCAACTTGAAAGCATAGGAGTGTACTGTATACTTTATTACAAATTGAAGGAGCTGTTTGTTAAAAGCCAGTGAGTTGGCATGAAGAATTTAACATTATGTTGCTGCAGCTTATGTTCAACTTCAGAAGAAACAAATTTTCAGAATTGGGCTTTTGCAGCCTGTGTGACTCCTGTGCTGATGCTCTTGTTTCTGAGGACTCTTTTTTTACTATTTGCTTCAGCTCTGTAAAAGAGATACAGCAGTACAGATAGGTTTAGTCTCAGAATTTGCATGTTAATGACAACTCTTTACCCAGCAATGTTGGACATCCAGATTTTCCTGATAATTGCACTTCATCTATTTTTATTTGAAGAAAACCCAACAAACATCTGACTATCAATTACAATAACATTGTAAACTGCAAGAGCCACAATTCTTTGTATCTGCATGTATAAATCTGTAGTAGGGCTATATTTGACAAAGAGATCTCAGAGTAAGGAAGGTCTGACTGAGTATTTGAAGTAGAAGGTACTTTGTGACTTTGCAAATAAGTCCTGAGTATATCCTCATCTTAGGATAAGTAGAATAAAAGAGGGCAGAAGTATGTCTGCGGGAGAAATAGAGCAGGAAGGTTAGTATGTTAAGTCAAAAGTAGGTGAGTAGAAGACTAAATAGTGAAGGCCTTTGAAAAGGAGGACAAGCAGCTTGATTGTCATGCAGACAGGAATAGCACTGAAGGTGGTAGAAAGTACAGAAAGCCAGGAATGGTTGGGCTTTTAGCATCAGCGTTGCAGGTGGACTGCAGTCCATTAATGGTAGTTGGACTTCTTTATAGGTACAAATTGAGCAAGAACATGCATCTGGTTCATGAGGGGTTATTTTACAGTTTAAGAATTTTTTTCATGGGAGATGATTTTCTACTGGGTAATACTTAGCTCAATTCTAGAGTTGATGGAGATGTGGGAATGCATGCAGTTCTTTTCTTGAATTGTTGGTTTCATTGTTGCTGCATTAACAACATATCCAGTTTAGAGAAGAAATCAGTAGATAAGTAATTAATAACAAGTGATGTCAGGATTCTTTGCAAGGAATTCTTTGTTCTGCTCCTCTTTAGCAGTGAAAGAAAAGGCAGTGCTCTGTTGTGGTCTTCACTCTAGGATCTTCTGTAATTATTTCCATTGTATTGTCATGGCAATGTATGGCACACTTTCCTTGATGTGCAGCAGTAAGGAAGGATGAGATGACATTACTGGAAAACAAGCATGTGAAAATAGAGATCGTTCAACTCAGTGCTAAAAGGGTGAGTTTACACTGCCTAGGGAGAGCTTTTCTATGGATTAGAATCTCCTTTCTAAGCAGATTTGTCAGACGTGGGATCTGGAGCCCTTCCTTCTGGATCCAGCCCTTCCTTTTTCATGTGTAACCTCAGTAAGTTTCTATTAGGTACAGATTGTGGTATTTCTTATCTCTTCTCCCTCATTCTTTGAAGGTTCTGATGGGGCCTCATGATTGAGTAATTTCTGCCTGAGGGTGGGGCTGAAGCATTAATGCATATTCTTTGTAGGTGCTTAGGAACGGAGCAGGATTCAATTATACTGCCTGAGGGAACTCCTGAAGGCTACTCATAGGTCATGGGGCTTATATATACCATGATGAGTAATGGTGGTGGAAGCTGAGGAAAAATTAACTCTCCACTGAATGTGCTTACAGGATAGAACCTTCACCATAGGAATGCAGCCTTGTGGAACACCTTGGCAAGAGTACTTGCGTACTGCAGGAGTGTGATGGCTTAAATGAAAACATACATGCTACCAGCCTCCATATCTCCAGTGCCCTCTGGTCTGACATTTGTGATGCTATTGACATCACAGTTGTTATTGGCAACTATATACTTCAGAAATTACTGGCATTTTAGTCTTACTTGAGAAGTGGTAGTTCTTAACTGGATATGTAGGTGAGGTGTACCATTTCATTCCTGAGCTCATTCTCCCCAGACACAGCACTGCTTTCCTTCTGTAGGGTACCTTGCTTTAGCACATTGTTCACTCCAAGAAATGAAAGAGATAAATAATGAGAAGCAAATGGCATACTGTCACATGGTATCCCCCTCGAGCAGATGAAAAGTAGCCAAGACATTACAGAGGAAGAGTAATTTCTGTTCTTATTTTCGGTTTGGCAGAGTAATTCCAGACGTCATTATGTTAGTCTTTCTTTGATGTATGGAATGATTTGTTTTACTTAGGTATGTTTTATTTTACTTGATGTATGTTTTGGCTGGTAAACAGAACACTGGTCACTAGTTTATCTGATTAATGCTCTGAGCTAGTTTAGATTTAAGGCAAGCTAAGGTTGTGCTGTCCTTTATTATACTTTCATATTTATTATAAATAAAGAATAACAGGCCTAAATTTAATGGTTTTACATAAGTCTGAGGCAAAGAGGACATTCAGTACCTCAACCTTTCCCATGTCCTGTGCTCCATTCAGCAACAGGCCTACATTTTCCCTAGTTTTGTCACCTACATAGCTATAAAAACCTTTTTTGTTGCCTTTGACATTCCTTACTAGATTCAATTCCAGGTAGACTTTGGCTTTCCTAACCCTGTCTTTGTGTGCTCAGACAGTGTCTTCATCTCAGGTGATCTGTCTCTACTTCCACCTTCTGCATTCTCTCTTTTTGTGTTTGAGTTTTGCTAAGAGCTGCTTGTTCATCCACGTGGGCATTTTGTTCTTGGTCATTTGGATGGAGCTTGAATGAGGTGATCTTTGAATAACAACCAATTTTCTTGGATCCTCTTGTCTCCAGGGCCTTATTTGATGGTGCTGTTTCAAGTTGATCCCTGAAGAGGCCAAAATATGATCTTCTCAAGTCCAGGGTTGCGATCTTGCTTTTTACCCTGCTTCTCAGGATCCTGAACTCTTCCATCTCATGGTCACTGCAGCCAAGGCTGTGCTTGACCCCGACAAGCTCTTCCATGTTGATGGGTATGAGGCCCAGCAGAGCACATCATTGATCACCTCCTCTGTAATTTGGGTCGGCTAGTTGTTACTGAGGCTCCCTGAGAACTTGCTGGATTGACTATGCCCTGCTGTGTTTTTCCTCCAGCAGATATTTCAGTGGTTGAATTCCCCCATCAGAATCAGGGTCTGCTAATGGGAGGCTACTTTGAGCTGTCTGTAGGGTGCCTCATCCACCTGTTCTTTGTGGTCACGGGGTAAAATAAACTCCTGTATGCATAGCAGAAATCAGCAGACAGCACTGTCACTTTTTTTTATCAGAATGCTTGAAATTTTCCATTTTTATTCTGTGATATGAACTGGAGGTTTAGGGGATTTGAGGGAAAGCCTAGAAACTTGAGCTGCTGTCTTGTAAAGGAAAAATATTTCCTTGACATTATCAATTATCAATGCAGAACTAGAATATGAAGAAATGTAAAAAGTTCAGCTCAGATTTTTAAAGGGTTACATTTCATTGGGGTGGTTTTGTTTGTGTGGGCTTTGTATTTTTTTTTACCCCCAAGAGACTGGACACAAGTTGTCATAACAGCCTGTAATGTATACTAGTGTTTACCAAAGCAGTTATTGCTATAATGGCAAAACACTGGGTAGAACTGTTGTTTTCTGCTCAGAGAAAAAAGGCATAAAAAAGGATCACAGCTGCACAAGACATGCACAAGTCTGTGTGGTGCTTCTGAATCTTTTCTGTGTGGTCATCAATCAGGGACAGCGTTTGGCCCAGGCAGCTGCAGGAATGTGAGCATGAGAACTGCAGTGCCCTGTGTTTGCAGCAGACTGGGACACCTGCTCGAGACCTGAGCCTGCTGACTGACTTTGCTTGTGCCAAATCTTGCCCCATAGCAGACACAGATAAGCCCAATCTCTTTACACTGGGGCACTTTCTGAAATGTAGCACTTGCCCTGTTGTTGAGCTGTTTGGTTACAACAGCGATGGTTTTTTTGACAGAGGTCTTTGGGGTTTTCTTGCCCACCAATTGCTTTAATAGTTACTATGCTTTTAAACAACCTTCACCTACTTTCATGAGTTAAAATAGCTTATGCACTTAAGTAGATCATGCTGTATTACCTGGAATGCAGCACTCTGTTACATGTTGTTTATGATCTGATTATGTGCTGAAGAAGCTGGTTTCAGATAATCAACACTTAGCTCTCTGTGAGGCTGCACAGAGCTGATCTTGTGAGTGAACTTCACATTATTTATCTATAAAAGGAATGGCAGAGGCCCAGTGAACTCCAAAGCAGTTGTTGTGAGGCTTAGCTTCGTGACTGGCGATTCTTACACAACTAGTTTCTACTTTAGACTCTAAGATATGGCCTCACTAAGTATCTCCTTTTTAATACCACCGTTTCCCTTTCTTAAAAGAAGTCAGGGAAGATAATTTTAAATATAGAGGCGACCTTTTTCTACTGTATTTTACTACTTGATGAGTCTAGGGAGATTAAAACATAGTTCTTCTTTTGCAAAAGCATAAAACATTGAAACAAAATTAAGTAATTGGGCTAATGTCAGTGCTAGTGAGAGCTTAATTTGGTGTTTTCTGGCTCCTGTTCTTGTGCACCTTTGGTTTTTTTGATTGAATCTATGTAATTGTGAACTGCTAACACTGCTTTTTGTTTTAGGAACCTCCTGTCTCTCAAATGCTAACTGAAGAAATTAATGTAAAAATGGAAAGAAAAAAAAATCCAACAGAACAAATGAAAAACCAAATACATATTTGTGCACATACACAGTCAGGTTTATAAAGTAGGTCAAAGTTTAGCTGTGTAAATATTAATAGACTGTCCCATATAATGCAAACAACCAGCTGTGCTTTGGATACTCTTGCAATTAATCAAGCTTTATGGGCATCTTGAGGCTTGAGCATGTGTGATGACACCAGCTCTATCCTGGGATCTCTTCAAAGGATTGATGTATGTGAGATCTTTTCTCAGGGTACTGTAGTGACCCTATCCCTAGCAACATTATTCCAAGGATTTATGGGGCTCTTGCCAGACCCTAGAGTGACTTTGTGACATCCTGCATCACCTAGGTGCTCCTGTGTCCACCCTCCTTTTTTAAGAAATATGTGATTTCCCTCAACTGCATGGGTGATTTCCACATGAAGTAATTTCTGTAATACCAGTGCTGTTTCCTGACTTAAAGTCATAGATCATGTCTGATCAAGGAAGATAAAATTAATCATAGGGCTTGTAAAAAAAGTTATCTAATCCCACTTTAACAGCAGCAACATAAAAATTATGTTTTCTTGTGATTTCTTTTCTTACTATGATTTCAGCAGTATAATAATCTGTATCAGATGATGTTATTTTTTTTTCAGCTTAAATAATACTGAAAGTAGCTGTGTGTTACTTGTGATGTCACATGCCCTTTATTTTAGGGTCAGAGTTCATGGCAAGGTTATTTATTGTTCCTTTTCTTTTTCTGCTGGGGACTGTAAGAGAAATACAAAACAGTGGAACTTAGGCTAAAACATAATTAGTGGATTTGTGTTGACTTCTCATCTGGCTACTAACCATTCCTTTTGTCTCACAAGGTCTGATGCTTGTGGCCTATGATGTCCAGCACAGATAATTGGAGCTGCGAATATCTAAGTATCTTCCAAAGTTGTGGTAGAGTTTTCTTCAAAAACCTCCTGATCACATAGAGAAGAGCTTCTTTGCATATCTCCAAAGAGAAGCTCACTCTTAACATCTTAACCTCTTCTGAGTCAGCTTTTGATGGCCTTGTACTCCCTGGTTGCTGATTTGCACATTCCCACCTTTTCCCCTATCCTTTATGCTGGTATCATTCAGTGAGGTGTTTCAGATCACTTTAAACATTCCAAAGGAATTTATCAGAAAAGTGATAAAGTTTCAATGAAATCAGCATCCTAACACTATCTTGGTTTCATGTGCACCTTTGTGAGAGTCAGGGGGAAGCAAGGCCGTGCCATCTAGAGGAGAGGGAAGGCTGGGCCTTGGATCCCTGGTTCATCCAGTCTTAAACTACAGTGGGGTTTTAGTTCAAGTGTAATATCTGATGATATATGAGGAGATCTAGTAGCTGTCCTCTGTCAAAAGAGGCAGTTCTGTTATTCTTTTCTCTTGTGATCCATCCCTTAGTGTACATTCGTGTTTTCCCTTGTGCTGGCATTGATGTTTGTCTAGCTCTGTGTTGAACTGCTTCAGAGACCAAGGTAAATTAATTTCATTCTGCTCCAAAACCAACTTGATGCACCCTGATAGATCACCTTAAATTTTTACATGTTTTAAATGTTTTGTCAAATTTCAAGCTGACATGAATTTTGAAACTAAAGTGAACGTAAAGTAATTTGGGGCAAATTTTTCCTGGTGTTTTCATAGATAGTGGAAGTAGAGCGCATCAGGAATATTCCAAAGGGATTGGGCTGTGCAGCAGGAAACCTGATGTTCTTTCCTTATATAATGGCATAGATCTCAAAAGTAGGACTATGAGGATGGAGGAGCACAGGGAGACTTTCAGGCTTCCTTGACTTCTGTGCACAGAGCCACCTAGACAAAGAGTAACCAGCTTTGAAATCTGTCCTGCTAGAATTGTACAAGAAGAAATTAAGGGTGCAGTAGCCTTGCTCTGAAAAGACATAAATATAATGGAAACAATCTGTGTACTAGTAAGTATCTTCTTACGGTCTTGTGTCTGCTGCTGTTATGATCATGGGAATGGAAGGCTTTTAGTGCGTTTCTGTTATTTGCACCTAATTATCTTAATATTACTAGTGAGCCTGCCCCTGAGGGGTTGAATGTGTTGTGAAATGCTGTCATGTGACAATTTCTCAATTTTTGTGGCTTCAACCTCACTATGGCACTAACTTTCTGGTACTCATCCTGTGCTTTATTTATTTCATTTTTACAGCTGGAATAATTTCTTTCTGCTCTGCTGAGCAATACCCTTACCAAGAAATAAGGTAACCTTCTGTAACCAGCTTCTTAAACTCTGCAAGAGTTTGGAGGTGCTGTATTCTTCAAATTTGATTGAAAAACCCAAAGGTAACTTAGTGTGAAAGATGAATGTGAAAATTTGAGAATTTGGTGAATCCACACAGTTCTCAAAGTATAATCTGGGCCTTCAATTGAGAGAATATGTTTATCCATACATTACCCAAGCACTAATATTATATTCCTCAGCTTCACAAATTGTAACAAATACAGAACAGGAAACAGCAAAGTTATTCAGCTCACCTTACTGTAGTGTAGTAAAGGCTGGATGTGGCCACGATGTAGTAATCACAGTGGGGCTGGATCAAGGGTTGGACTTGATGATCTCGGAGGTCTCTTCCAACCCAGTTAATTCTATGATTCTAAAGTCTGACCTCTGCAAACGTGTTGGGTCCCCTCATCGCCTTCCAGCCTGGTCAGTCCTACAGCTTCAAACAAAGGCACAGCCATCAGAAAGTCCTGGGTAAATAAAACAAAAAAATCAAAGAAAAACAAAAGAATTGTGCCCGTGGAAAAGTTTCGAGTGAGAAACAAGATGAGTGCAGAAACCCAGTTGCATATACAGAATTAAAAGTTCAGAAAATACTATTTTATTTGTAGCAACATTAAATATAAGCTGAATGCACAATACTATAAAGAAAAGTAATTAATTATAAAGGAACTCCAGTGTATTTTCTGGAGCCACTGCTATGGCTTGCTGAAGTTAATTTAAGACTAGAGGACGTTTGAAAATTTGAATGTGCCTTACTGATCTCCAAAGACAAGTTAGAAAGCCTAGATTCAATAGATTATTTTATTTTTGTTTAATTAATTAACGCTCCTAAGTAATATGAAGTATGCACAGTTGTGATTTTTTAAAATTAATTTTGTGGATACATGGTGCAATGATAGTTGTATGCAATTTAAAGCCTGAAAGCACATATTAGAGAGGAAAAAAAAACAAAAACCAAACCCAAAACCCTGCTTTGAAAAAGAGCAGTTTTTATTAAAAAATCAGTCTTACCTAGTAAAGTGCTAGCTTCTGTGGCTCACAGTACAATAGCATGTTGAGGACTGTGTAATTAAGTTAGTGAATGTGGGAAGATAGCTTTTGTCCAATACAATAATAAACAAAGGTTGTATGTATCACGTAGGTTAGTACAATCTCTGCAGACAGACTCAAGAACAGTTCTGGCACAAATCAGATTATAGGACTGGGTCCTGCATCAGCCATCTTTCCTCAAGACTCATAAAACCAAAACCTTTTTATTTTCTGTGCTTTGCAAGTTTATTTTGAAAGCTTGGGGTCACTTGGAACTAGTTAAGCATGGACATTCTTGTTCAGGCAGTTGTATTCTCTTCTTTTCAGATTCTAAAATGGCCTTAAAGGACAAATGCAAGCCATCCACGTTAAAATATGAAGATGCCAATTCAAAAATTATGATACTGAGAAAATCACCTTCCTGAAATAGCTCCTTATTTTTCCGTGCAGTCAGCTTTTCATTTAGAACTTTGCCTGCCCTGGGCTGACATTTATGCTGTGCCCCCAAGGTCATCAGATGGGGGCTCTTTGACTATAGTGGAGCAGAAAACCAAAGCAGAAGAGGCATATATAACCGCTGTATTTACTTTAGCAGCACAATCTCCTATCCTGTTATATGTCAAAGTGAATAATGGTAGAAAATCACTGTCGTAAAATCAGTGCTTTCCCTTGCCTGGTGTAGGCACAGTTGTTCTGTATTTCTGGTTTTTTTACCCTCTCTGTGGACATCAAGTTATGGGAAGGGCTGTGGGAAATATTTTCCTAAAGAATGATTTGTGTGACTGGACAAATACAGGCTTAAATGGATATGTGTGTCTGCCCTAAAGGTTGATCATTGAGGATCTGATACAAGGATTGAGTGGATAATGCCAGTTTATACTTGGTTTGTCCTTTGGTATGAAATTGCCAGTTGATGTGGACTTCTCCCTTCTTTCCCACCCTCCCCCCACTTTTCCCAGAGTGACAGTAATTGAGATCTATTGCTGGTCATAAAAACAGCCTCACTGCTGGTAATTCCTTATGTATTGGGTTAAGTTTGATCCTTCTGCATAACTGATTGAATGCTTTTCATTTGCAAGCTTCTTGTTTCAACCTTTAAAAGAACCTCACAACACTAACTTCAGACATGCAAAATGTGCTTAAAAATTTGTATTCTTTGTAATCCTGATGTAATTATGGCTTGTTGAGTTGCTTTGTTGCTTATATGCTGTGCTAATAATCATAACATAAAGAACTTGCACAGAAAGAGAGAATAAAAGTTAAATTTTATAACAATTTGATATTTCTGGAGGCCACATTCAGCACGAAGGTGTAAAATAGAGCTTGCAGCTAATATCTGTTAGTATATTTTACATCTAAATCTGTGGCTAACTGAAATGGAGGTGTTTCTTTGAGAGCCTAGAAAGCAAATTGTACGTAAATCTTACTTCTGAGTCTTTGAAGCTGAAAATGTATATGCCTTTTAAATTACAGAGTATGCTGAGTTGAAAGGGACCCACAAGGATCCCCTTGATCAGCTAGGTGTGTTACCTTGTTGTAAGAGAAAATCAGGTTGGATAAGCAGGACGTTCCTCTCATGAAGCTGTGCTGGCTGTGACCAATGACTGTGTCTTTCAGGTGTTTTTCAATACTTCCCAGAATAATCTTCTCTATAACTTTACCAGGTACTGAAGTGAGATTGACAGGCCTGTAGTTTCCAGGGTCCTACTTCTTGCCCTTCTGGAAAATCAGAACAACATTTGCCAGCTTCCAGTCAGCTGGGACTTCACCAGATTCCCAAGACCACTCAAAAATCATCAAGACAGGTTTTGCATTGCCATCAGCCAACTCTTTGAGGATTCTGAAATGAATCCCATCAGGCCCCATAGATTGCAGGGATCCAGCTGGAGCAGCAGATCCCACACAATTTCAGGGTTGACTGAGAGCTGATCATTCTGGCAGTCATGGTCCTCCAGCTCAGGGCACTGAGACCCCCTTCGTCCATCATCTGTGCTGAAGACAAAGAAAGTGTCCAGCACCTCTGCTTTGTCTCTGTCCCTGTTTGTGAGGTGACCATCCTCATCCTGTAATGGGCCAATGATATTTCTATACTTCTATTGCCATTATTATATATTAAAAAACTCTTTTTATTGTCTCTGACATTTCTGGCCAACTTCAACTCCAAGTGAATTTTCTCCCTACAGTGGCAAGCAGAATCTCTATATTCTTCCTGTGCTTGTAGAATCTTCTTGGTTAGCACCTAAAATACCTAATACATTATTCTGCTTGGGTTTATCCTCAGATTTTTTTCAATAACACTTATGTTGTTCATATAGGGAAAATTAGTTTCCAATATCTGTAATGCATTCATTTAGAAAGATTTTTAATGAAACAGAACCACTCTTAAAACCAGACAACAAACAAAATTAGGATACATTAGCACTCAAGATTATTAACATAGTTGATTAAAAATGCAAATAGAAGTATGACATATGTCTATCAATCAATAGTGTACTAAAGTCTGAAGAAGAACAAAGTGCCACTCATGACTTTTGATTCTCTGCAAACTATGAAAACCGTGTCCTAATGTGCATCTCCAAGTACTAATAGCTTTGGTCCCTGCAGAGTTCTCTAATTGAAGCTGAGTTCAGGCAACATTTCTAGTTGTGTTATGGTATTTGGGCCACCTTAGTTTTACCTGCAGTCCAGCAGCAATGAGATACTGTAATTTTCCTGATATAAGTGCATATTTCAAAATGACACAATAATGGGCAGTGATAGGCTGGAATGAGGCACTCTGATTCCCCAAGCAGAACTTGGGATTTAGGAGAGGAAGCAGTTGCTTCTGCAGAGTTCTCTGCAGTATTTCTGCTTCTGTGGAACACTGCACAGTAACATTCCTGCCAATAACATTTTCGTCCTTAGTCAGACCCTTAGGAAGTTTTTCTAATTGCAAGAGGCAAACTTCATTGTTCTTAAAAGGGATTAGTCCCCAGAGTGCCTAACTCCTTTTGTCCCCCGCTTCCCTTCACAAGTTTGCAGATTCACAGGGGTTTAAGATGAGGTGTTTAAGTGCCACTTAGTGGCTGTCCAGAGCAAATGTAAGGTACTGCGAATGGTTTCCACCTCTCCACAGCTCTCCCTCAGCAGGAGAATTCCTCACCGTATCACGGAGATACTGAAGGGTTAATCTAAAACTGGTTGAAATCAATTAAAAGATCTTGGTGGACCTTCCATAAGAATTTCAGTTCTGTCATTCCTATTTTACTTTTTTTCTCCAAATTGTCCTATTGAGGTTCTGTTTGGGTTCTTCTAGTGGCTTTGGGGTTTGAGGGGGAGGGATTTGGATTTTTCTCCAATATTTTTGTAATATGTGTCTGTAAAAGAATTGAACAAGTTGGTATTTTGCTATGCGGTACAAGAAGCACCAGTAAGTAAAGTCTGTAGAAGTGTTTCTGGAGTTTATTCTTAGATACTGAAATTTGCAAAACAAGGCATGCTTAAGTGGGGTTAGTGTTTGACATCAGTCCATGTTCTGGGATGTTTCGGTTCCCCTGAGTAGAGTATCTGACAGATGCGAATACATGAGCTCTCAGTCACGTTGAGAGCTTGCTATATTACGTGTATGTGGGTAAGGACAAAAGTTTCTCTTTAGAAACTTGTGGGGCTTACAGATATTGTTTACATGTCTGTTACTAACTCCATGCTGAACTAGATACATCCAGGGGTAACAAACCTCAGAGTGCATGCATTGCAGGGATGCAGGCTTCCTCTGTAATGGGAGGACGCTGTCAGTGGGTATTCTGCAGGGAGTTTGTGTACTGCAGAAGGCATGCTTCAAGTGTTCCCTCAAAATCAAATTGTCTTTTTTTATCTTCTATTTCAGTTTTTGTGTTTAATAGACTATCCGTGTGCCGGCTGGGATTGGAAGAGTCAGAAAAGTTCCCAGGAATCTCAAACAAACAAAACACAGATTTCTGATTACATTTCTTATCAGAGTTACAGAACACAGACTATCAAGGTCTTGGGATAAATCCCTTCACACAAGTTGAGACTATGCACTTCCAACAAGCCATAGAAAAACTACATATGTGACAAATTTTCCTTAGCCAGATGACCCTCAGTGGCCTGACTTTTACACACATACACTTGCACAGGCACGTCAGCCTGTTCTGGAAGTCTGGATGCCAGCTTGAGACATCAGCTGAATTAGACTTCCACTGTCATTGACTTAACTGGAGTTGTGAGAGAAGTCAAAGCACGTGTATGAGGATGACTTTGTGAATCTACAATGAGGGAATGTAATAGTTGATTGTTATTTTTCTAAGCTCTTGCTGTTTGGCTGTATATTACAGCTTTTTGCATGTTAGAGAAAAAAAACGGGAAAATTAATTAAAGCTGGCCTACATTCTGCTCATTAATTATAATTGAAACCAATGCGACACTTGAGAATTTAATACATCCTGGATTAAAAATCCTGTTTAAATTTAATATCTTTATCAATGGTCTGGATGAGGGGATAGAGTCTACCATTAGCAAATTTGCAGATAACACCGAGCTGGGGGGGAGTGTTGATCTGCTGGAAGGCAGGAGGGCTCTGCAAAGGGACCTGGACAGGCTGGACAGATGGGCTGATTCCAACGGGATGAGGTTCAACAAGGCCAAGTGCCGGGTCCTGCACTTTGGCCACAACAACCCCCTGCAGCGCTACAGGCTGGGCACAGAGTGGCTGGAGAGCAGCCAGGTGGAAAGGGACCTGAGAGCTTGGATTGACAGGAAGCTGAACATGAGCCAGCAGTATGCCCAGGTGGCCAAGAAGGTCAGTGGCATCCTGGCCTGGATCAGGAACAGTGTGGCCAGCAGGACGGGGGAAGTGATCATCCTCTGGCACTGGTGAGGCTGCACCTTGAGCACTGTGTTCCATTCTGGGCCCCCTCCTTTGAGGAAGACATTGAGATGCTGGAGCAGGTCCAGAGAAAGGCAACAGAGGTGGTGAATGGTCTGGAGCACAAGTCCTGTGAGAGTAGCTGAGGTTGTTTAGACTGGAAAAAAGGTGGTTCAGAGGAGACCTTGTCACTCTACAACTGTGAGGTTGTAGCAAGGTGGAGGTCGGTCTCTTCTCCCAGGTAACAAGTGACAGGATGAGAGGAAATGGCTGCAATTGCACCAGGGGAGGTTTAGATTGGATATTGGAAAAAAATTCTTCACTGAAAGGATTGTCAGGCATTGGAAGAGGCTGTCTAGGGAACTGGTGGAATCACCGTCCCTGGAAGTGTTTCAAAAATATGTGCATATGACACCTGGGGACGTGTTTGGTGGTGAACGTGGCAGTGCTGGGTTAGCAGTTGGACTTGATGATCTTAGAGGTCTTTTTCAACTAGCTGATTCTGTGATTCTAAAAGACCTGCTCAGCTGACTTCTGAGGTTCCCTTGTTCTTTTGGATCCTTGTGCCCGTGAACTCATTTAAAATTTTTGAGCTTGGACTCACAAGTTGCAGCAGTATCTGAACTTACCAGATCAGTTCAGTAAGAGTTCACATGGCCAGCCTGTCCATCCAGCTGTGTGCAGGTTTCTCCAGGAATGCCAGAGTTCCCTCTTGGTACTAAGAATACCCAGGAGGGAAGAAATGGCAGAACTGACCCCATGACTATTTTGTTGTAACTTTATTTTTGTATTTATGAATTTCAGTAGCTTACCTCATGTCAAATAATATTTTGGGCTTCATTCCTGAACATATGCATGCATTTCCAAATTTTACCTAGTCCGTGAGTCTTACATGAAATGACGCAGCTATCTAGCATTCTTTGTGATAAGACATGGTTAACAGAACATGGTTAGCAGAACCTGCATTTGTTCTGTGTGGATCTGTTTGTGGATAGCTGACTCAGCATGTCAGGGCTTCCATTGTTCTGGCAGAGGAGCGGAAGCACAGTCAGCACATGTGGCTGAAATGTGCACTGGTGACTTACAGTAGTATATCCTGAGCCCTTTGAAGAAATGCAGCTTTATCAAAACCACAAAAGAGCCATAAGGAGAAATCCTGCTGCTGTATTTTAAAAGCCTGGTATTGTGTGTTATATTTCACAGATGTTTTTCAGTGTGTTTTTAGGAGTCGAAACAGAATTGGCTTAAAACAACTAAATGTGGAATGTTGTTTGTAATGAAACCTGGAGCTGCAAACTTCTGAATGGAAAGCCAAGTGAATCGTGGGGAAAGTGCTTTTTTCAGATTGATAGAGGTAGTGTTTGAATCTTGGTTTTAAAGATGGTTTATTGCCATTTTGTGGCTTTTATTGTAATTGAAAGACTGTATGACTTAGCCAAAAATATAGAAAATCACAAAAGCAAAAGAGCCCTCATCATTGGCAAAGATATGTTCAATGGGTTAATAAGCCCCGAGAAGAAATGGAAAGGGAGACATAAGAAACAGTAAATTAAAAGTGTGTGCAAGGGAACATTGCTGATAAAGCTTTCTGCTTTCAAGACAGTTGAGAAATAATGTAATCAGCAGAACAACACAGATAAAAATCCCAGATAATGTAATAAAAAGGCAGATTTATATGCACCATACAAAATTACTGTACATGCAAATTATTATATTAGTAGGTTGTAGTGGTATTCTAAATTTCACATTACATAGGAAATACCTAGGGAAGGACTGTGCTGCAGCTTGTAATTCAATGGAAGGCTGGTGATGAGAAGTGACGGTCAAGGACCGGGTGGGCAGCGCAGAGTGCACTTCTTAATCGACTGTGAGGGGCTGCTGTAGTTCTCAGCACGCTGCTGCAGTTTTCCTGCTGGGGTTTTGTCTGAGAGCACCAGAGCAGGGAGTCTTATGATATGAGGGCAACGTTATAGAAATTAAAATTTCTTCAGCTTGATTCTGGAAAAGAACAGGGTAGTATGGTATTTGTTTCCTCTTTTTGTTATCTATGTTTAAAATGCATAAGGATATAGTACCAACTTGGCTGTGATTTTAGTGGGGGCAGGATTGGATCCTTCTCAAATGAATAGCTTTTACACACAGATGCTCCTCATATTGTGTTGTAGTTCCACTGACTGTAGGTAAGTTCTGGACCCTACACTTGCTGAGAGAGAAACCTGAATGGATAGTTTTTATTTTTAAGGTCTTTCCAGCAAAACCAAGAATATATTGGGTTGGGGATGGAATGGTTAACAAAGTTTTATTTCAGCTATTGAGTTTTTTTCAGTTTACTAAAATGAGTATTCCTTTAGAGTATGTGAACCACATAAAAGTCCATTAGAATCTGTGTACTGTCTATGGAGATAGTGGCTGAATTAAATTATGAGAAATCAATGCTGTTAGTAATAGATTTATTAAGTTATTAAATAAATTGTAGGGAACTGAGAAGACTGGCTACTCTTCATGGCTCTCCATACTGTGGAACCCAATATATTTTCCTAGTCTCCTACTGTTGCAACTGAAGTACACAAAATAATATGCTTAGGGCAGTGGGACTATTTTTGTGTTTATAGTTAAATATGTGAAAAAATAGCTAGGCTATAACTCTGGAACATTAAGCATACAAGATTGCTTATTTTATATTACTCATTACTAGAGTGTTCTAAAGGTCCAAAGTGAGTATGGACATCTTAACTAATGTGAAGTCCTGTTTAACAGAAATAGGTAATCATAGTATACATGTCTCCCGTAGCACATGGGGAATTGATAAATTTATAATTATGTTTTGATTTTAACCAGTCAAATGTGAGTGTCATGTTCTGCTCATACTCTGGTTTTCCTCAACATTTTCTAGACTTTTTTTACTACATAACTTTTCTATTATTGGAAGTAGAAGTGTATTTAATTTTTCCCCATTGTGAGGTAGTGCTTCTCCACAAAGGAAATGAGATCTGTATTGAAATGAAATGTCTTTCTTCCCATCTAACTTGAGTTAATCATACAAGCTTCAAGTATAACCTTTAATTAATTGCATTTTGAAAATGCTTCTGAAACTTTAGGAGGTTGGGGTTTTTTTCCTCCTGAGACCTGTCAGTGCTTGCCACAAGGAAACAGTGGGAGGCTGGGGGAAAACAGTGCAAAGTTCTTCCAGGGCCAGGTATCTACTGGCAGGGGACATTAATGGCTGTTTGATTCTCACATCTTTTGCATTCCAGTGTCAGGGGATTTTTAAAATAAGCAGTCTTGCATCATTAATATTTTATAGTTTATCCAGTTGTGTCAGGGTGTGTGTGCAGGTGTGTGTCATCCCAGTGTCTGCTGCTCTCTCCCCAGAGCTGCCTCAGCAGTCTGGAGAGCTCAGCTAAGTTATCCCTCAGGTTGGTGGCACTGAGAAGACCAAAAACTACTGCCCTGCAGGGAGGAAAAACAGGAGGCTTCAGCTGTTTCAGCTACGGTCAAGACCTAGCTGATGATCTCAAGGGCTTGAACTTCGTGTTTGTCACTGCACACTGGGAGCATCCCCATTTGTTCTGAGCTTTATGATCTGCTTCTGCAGTCTTCTAGTTTGCTCTGCCTGTGCTCCACTCTTCCTGCTCTGGTTGCACAACTACCAGAAAACCCTCATCACAAAACAGAATAAATGCATGAAACCTCTGATGTCTTTGTGTGGCAATTCCCCACTATGCTCTGAGTTTCCCCCATTGCTCATTTGCCGCATTGTCCTTGTGGGTTTTTTGCATCCAGCTATTCAGATCAAAGTGATCTCTTCACAAATCTGCCTGGACTTATCTGCAGATTCAGGCTGTGGTTTTTTGCTCGTTTATAGAGATCTGATCATTTGATCACAATTAGACCACTCAGCAGTGCACCCTTGATCTTGGTCAAATGCAAACACACTTGATCTTGGTCAAATGCAAATATAGGATTATGCTTGAGTGGAATTAGTCAGAACCCATAGCAAAGTTCCTGGCATCTTTAAGCTTTATTTTGCTCCCTGTGGGAAGACAAAAAAATACAGAATCCAGCATAAAGCTTTCCAATCCAAAGTGTGCTCATCAGTGTTTTTGGAATGCATCATGTTTGTTGGTCAGATACCGTACATCTAGAAGGGTCCTCTTTTCAGCTTTTCTTTCTGTAGCCACCTTGAAGGTAGAGCTGCTTTCTTGTGGGTCTAGATTCTCTGTAATGCTCAGCCTCACGCAAAGAGAGGTCCTTTTCAGGATGATAGGTTCCACGTGCTGTGTTTAGTATGTTCTATGGTGCCTTGTTTAATTAAGGACTTCACCAAAACCTTTCTACTCAGAAGTTTCTGAGGCAGACGCTAAGATATTATCCATTCAAGATAAGTGACTGATCATCCCAGCATCTGCTGTCACCCACAACTGCCTTATAATAGGGCATAAGAAAAGCACAATCCATTTTCTTTAGATAGACTATTTCAAATTAAAAAGAGGAATGTCTGAATTCTTCTTTATCCAAAACAGACCCACAAGGAAGAATCTCAAGGTAATATTAGTCACCTATGACAGAATATTCTGCGCTGGAAGGGACCCACAAGGATCATCAAGTCCAAATCTTAAGTAAATGGCCCATACAGGGATCAAACCCACAACCTTGGTGTAAGTAGCACCATGTTCTAGCCAACTGAGCTAATCTCAGGGTACACTAGGAAAGCTACTTCAATCTTATGAGGTGTTTTATCATCTAATATTCTCGTGACCTCACACTAGTTGATCTAACCCTGCCTCCAGGACAGGGTTAGAGAACTTTTCTCTACTGTCCGTAGAGAAACATGGCCCTTGGGTTCTTATGTTTCTCTGCTACATAGTGTAGGATCACCTTTCCCTTCACAGATCCTACTATCCCTCAGTCCTCTTGCGAAGGTGCAGGATCCCAAATAAGCCTCAGCACCTGGTAACTGTGTTATGCTCTGACACTGAGAGAAGAGATACTGCTGGTAGGGAAGAGGACAGATAGCCCATCACCAATACCACTTTTCATTCCTGAGCAGGAAATGCTAGTATCACTTGAATCAAAGTATTTTAGTAATTACAAATTTTGTGGCCAAAAATACCATTTTATGTAAGCTTAACCTACAGGAGATGTTTGGAAGGGCTCTGCTGCTGAGTCAGTGGCCAGCAGTCTGGTGAGGAATTGTTCTCTTCCATCTGCCACATGGAGAATGAATTGCATGTCATCTCTGGGCACTAGCCCAATGTCAGCATTTTGCATACTTGCTACTGGTTAGCAGATAGCCCAAACACTTCTCTCACTAACAGCACTGAGGAGGTTATCCGAAACATTGTCATTTCTCTTTCCGCTGAGTATCTGGAAGCCTCCAAGAAAATCATTCTAATTGCTTTGTTGAAAGCTGAATTTCATCTCTAGCATGGGCAGTAGGCTCCTATGCACTTCTCATTAAGGGGACAGCCACTGCCAGTCTGTGGTATTAGGTCTTGCTGTTGTCTTTCATGAGAGGGCTGGGCAGATCTGGTTTGGTGTAGTAGTTCAGTTTTGTGATTAATATTTTATTTTGTATTGAGAAAAAGGTTCGCTTATAATCTAGCCAAAAGAAGTAACAAAGCTCACTCATTTCTTCACCATATTATCATTTCAGAAGCCATCTAGTGAGGCTTGATTGAGTCTTTAGATAGGATGAAATTGAGAGGATTCATTAGTTTTTTCCTTTGGTGGATCCAAATGAATCACTTGTTGCATTTTGCATCACATGGAGGTGCCATAAAAGTCTGCTGTTTCCTTAGACACCTTTGTTTTGCTATGGTTTATTACAGCTGTATTGAAGAGCCAAAACATTATTACATTTTGAATTTACATCACAAATAGTACTTTCACAGTAGTTACTTTCTATCTTTTCCCCTGATACAAAGTATCCATGAAATGAGAAAGGATGAGGCAACACTCAATGAAATTCTAATGAAGGGTGAAAACTAAGTAATAAAGGTTAAAAATTGTGCGTGTTTTTAAACAGAGGCCAAATAATCGAAAGTGATAATTACTGTCAGGTATATTTTTTTCTTGCACTTTTTCCACCTGAATTTGTGAAGACCTTTTTGTGTACAGGGAGGAAAGAGAGAGATGAAACTTTTAACTGTGAACGTGGACGGAGGGGATAATTCATGAGAAGAGTAACTGCCAAAACATGTTTAAATATAATTCAGAGGAAAAAGCTTTAAATGGGAACAGGATCTTCTTTAAAACCATCACCAGAGTTAACACAAAAGCAACAGGAGTGGCCAGTTCTCAGGTAATACAGTTGTAGCTATACCCTTAATGCAGATTCTTCTGAGACACCATTTAGTGGTGACATACTATGAAGACTCACAAAAATACAGCCATTAAACATAAAGAAAGCTGAATTGAGAGGAGAGTGAGTCAGAAATATTCCTCTTTCAAGTTAAAACTACACCCTCCTTCTTAATATTTCCGTATGTCTCATATCTTTTCTTATCTCCAAATGGCTTCTTTTAGTGGAGAGATCTTTGTTGGAGGAAAAATAATTGGGATATTTGTGTATGTGTAAATTTATTAAGACATCTGTAAAATGGAAAGGTCAGCTTTCTGATGTAAGCTTTAAGTTGTGGCTTTGAAGTATTTTACTTGCTACTATTTAAAAACAGCCACAAATATCTTGCTAATTCTTTCCATGATAACATGGAACAGTTCATAGGAATGAGGGTTTTGTTTTGATTTTTAAAAGATCATACACTTAGATAAGATGGTATCAAATGCTGCTTACTCTTTATGCAGTACAGATGTTATTCCCTGTCCTTGAATTTTTCCACTTACCCAGAATGGATATCTAGTATTTTTGGAGAGATAGTTATCTACACAAGCCAAACTTAAAATACTTCCCCTCAGAGAAAGGGGAAGAAATAATTATTGAGAAATAATACTGTTCACACTCAGTGTTAGAAAAATGCGACTCTAATGCTGCCACCAAATACTGGATATTCTCTATAACAATGAGCAGCACATAATGAGGAGCGTTCTTTCTTGTTCTTGCCCTCAGTTGCTTTATGAAATAAAAGCAGACCCAGTTCTGTACTTCACATTTCAATAATTCCAGTGTTCTTGTAAGATTCTGAGTTTAAAGCCCTGAGAACAGATGTCATTTATTCATGTATGTGCTCTGAACATCATGAACAGTAGCAGCAGTGATGATTTCTCCCTCTATCATGCCAATAAGCCTTTAGAGACCACTACCAGGATGGGTGTTGGTCATATTTATTGGGCTTGTATCTAAGAACATCTGTGCAATCAAAATGTCCATGGCCACTCTCATAATGACAGAGAAAACCATTGACAATCCTTGTGAATTGTCTCTACTTTTATCTGTAGAACTATAAGAAAATGAAAGTCTATTCTCCTTTTATGAAAATCTGAAATGTATTTGTTACAGTTTTAATCTCAGAAACTGTAGCTTAGGTACTGTAGCTTAGTTCTCTGAGGAGAACTGCTTTTTTGTTGCCCCTTCAGTTCTCTACAGCCCTTTACAGACACAGAGCCAGCACTAGGATGCTCACCAGTACAGCATTAGGAGGTGATAGACCCTCTGGCAGCTCACTGCCTTGTTTGCTTTGTATGAACTAAACCCAGGATCATGCAGTCTGTGTCAGTGGCCAAATCTGCCCCTTTTTTGCCTCAGTGAGCTGCAAGATTGGTTCTCCTTCTCCCCATCCCATGTGTGTGGAGTTGCTCTTTTCCTCCTCTTTTCCTTTAATAACATAGACTAGTGGAGCAGTGTCAGCTCTAAACCCAGAGATGATTTTCCTGGCTGTAAGTGTGCAAGTGTATCCAGGGTAGTGTCCCAACAGAGCAGCTGTCTTGATGAGTGTCTTTGGGCAAAGAAAGGAGCTGAATTTGGCACTTAAACATCTAACATTGAGTGGTCTTATTTTACTGGAAGAAGTGCAGAACAGATTCTATGCTTTTCTGTAACGATTTTGCAAATCTAGTTGTTCATGTTGTTTCTATGAGGGAGTGGAAAATAAAGGGCTTTTTGTTTTGGGCCCAGTGGATTATTTCCTGTGAAATCCAAGCCTTTTTTTCTTTCCTAGTTCTGTGCCCTTCCTCCAAACTGAGGAAAATTAGTTGTTTCAGGCAGCCCTATAGCCATTGAGTAGGGGAGTGTGTTCACAGGCAGCTCAGCCGGAGCAACGACGGGAACGAGTACCTTTCCTGGCTGGGTGGCAAGGAACATCTCTCGACCTGCCGGAAACATGCGTCTGCCATATGGGTGTTTTAATTCTCTTCTATGGCAGTCTGATTTCTGGAAGTAGAGTTGCTAGTGTGTGATGTCAAATGTCATGAGCTAACACGAATGGCGAGCCTGACTGGAAGAGTAACATTTCACAGAGGTTTCAGATGATTTTTTTTTTTTTTTACGCGATCCTTTAATGTTAGGCATGACTTGCATGCCAGGATGTTCCCAGAAAGTTTTAGTTACAAATCCTGTCGTCAGCGCCGAATTACGTGGACGGGCAGCGCGGCGCGGCCGCGGGCGATTGTCTGCGTTCCCGGGCGCGCTGCCGGAGGGCGAGCCCTCTCCCTTCCCGAGCCCTCTCGCTTCCCGAGCCCGCTCTCTTCCCGCCCGGCGGGAATGGGCTCCCGGGCGGGGGCGGAGCGCGGTGGGGGCAGGACGCGGCCCCGGCCCTTCCCTTCCTTTCCCTTCCCCTTCCCGCCCCGCGGCTCAGCCGGCGCTGCCACGGGCATCGTCCCCGGCGCGGCGAGCTCGCAGTGCCGCCGGCTGGGGCTCGACCGTGGCCGCGGGGGAAGCTCTGGGAGGCCGGGCGGGCTGGCTCCCCTCCCGGCGCATGAGGAGCGGCCGGAGCCGGGGATCGCCGGAGCCCGTAGGATGTCACCATTGTTCAGCTGGGTGGCCAAGGTAGGCGGCGCGACGCCCGCAGCCCTCCGCTCTCGGGAAGTCCAGCCTTGGAGTTTGCAGATGTGTAGTTTCAAGGCAAGTCAGTGATCTCTGGGAAGGGAGCAGAGCCCTGCTGTATTGCTCAGGCAGGGAAAAGGAGGAGCACTCAAAGTGAACAGCTAAGTCAGGCTGCTATCAGTCGTGGCTTGGGTTGAGGGGTTTAAAGAGAGGCTGCGGGTCTGACCGACTTGTTCTACCGTACTGCGGATCTGCAAAAGGGGAGAGCTATAATTAAAACTTCACAGAAGGCCTGTTGAAGTCTAACGCTACTTGTGTACTCCGGAGAATGTGCAACAGCACTCCCATTGTTTGTTTTGGACTTTTTCCCCTGGTTTTTGTCATACTCTGAATTTATGAAGAAGAGTAAATTAGCTTTTAGTGGGAGACTTAATTGTATGACCACACATGTGTCGTGCTGGTTTCTGTGTATCGGGGGCTTCAGTAAGATTTTCCAGTGTAACTGTGAAACTATGTATGGATGCAAAGCCGTAGAGATGGTTGAAGAAATCTAGATTATAGTTTTGAGCTGATGTTTAAAAAATTTCTAAAGTAACAGTCATTCTAAATTTTAAATGAGTTGTAAATGATATTCTGTCTTGAGGCACAATTGAAAGCGTAGAAGAAGACAAGTGTGTGAAACAGCTTGTTGACAGGCAAGAATTGGGGAAAAATACTTAATCATAACACTACTAGACAAACCACATAAGTCCTGGTTCTCCCTTCCATTTTGTCAGGTGTAAATGGTCCCTTGCTTGGTTATTTCTACATCCCTGTTCCTGACTATTTAACAGGTGAAATACCTACCCTGGGAAGATAGTAAGAGGGAGTGCTTGATATGTGACTGTGTTGCCTTTCTTCAGATTCTCAAATAGAAAGACTTGCTCTATTCTGTCTTGAAAGGAGTCTGCTTAGACACACCCTGAAAAATTGAAATGTATCCTTTTCTCTTTCCACTTGTCGTTTTTTCTCTGTAGAGCTGTCAGGTGGAACACTTGTTAAAGTAGTTACTTCTGTTGTCGTCACTCTGGCTCTGTCTTGTGAATGACATAAGGCCTGATTTGACACATTATCTGAGGGAACGGTACCAGCTGATTTCCCTGCTGACACTCATAAATGTGCCAGTCTCCTATACAGGTGGCTGCTCTCAAAAGATGAGTGATGCCATTGAGTACATACTTCAGGGATGCTACCAAGGGATGGCCCGTTTCCCCTCCTCATTGTTCTCTTGTCAAGTGGACAAAGCAGCTGGTCAGAGAGGAGTTAGTCTTGGAGGAGGTCAGAACTTGTAGCACATGGAGTTGGCTGCATTTTTAGGGAAACAGAAGCTGCTGAAGAAACACACTTCTAACTGCTTTCAGGAATGCTTTCTGGTCTTTCAGATCTAATTATTTCAATGCTCGTTCCTCACAAGTGTTTAGTTTTATTCTTTTAATGGCTCTTAGTTGTCAGCACTAATTTGGGAGGGAAAGCAAAAGCAGTGTGCTTAGAAATATAAAATGAAGTTTGTTAACAGAGAAAGCTTTCCTGCCTGCCAAAATCTGATCAGTAAAAATGTAAGAACTACTGCTGTGGGCTTTCAACACAAATGTAAGCCTTTCCAGTTTTAATAAGATGGTGGCCCATTCTAAAATGGGGAATGACTGTGGGTTGTGGAGGGGGGGAGGGAATCTGGCACCCTAGAAACAAAGCTGCCCCCTTGCATCTATTATTTAAAAATGAGTAACCCCTTAAGTAACATGGGTGTTTAGTCTCACCATGCAAGTCTCCAGGCCTGCAGATAGTTACATGTGAAGTAGTTGACTCCCATATGCTATAAAATTGGTCCTTAGTGTTTGTATAAACACTACCTTTCAGTATGTCTTTATTAGAGGTTTTTACATGCAGTTTTCCCCATCCTACCTACACAGAGGCTCCTTGGAGATGAGTTTTGCAGGGTCATGTTCTGGGCTGGAGGACAAAGCTCTGCTTGAGTATTACATGGGTTGGTGTTGCCCCCATTGGCCATATGGATGCTGGCTAAATCACTGAATGATGACTCTATAGATAGTGAATTCTAAAGTACTAACTTGTTCTAGTCTCCTAAAATTATTTAAATAAAAAAGAATAGTTATACCTGTTTTTCCTGCACAGTTTGATACAAAGGCAGACAACTGCCTTAAAGGAAACCTTTGGTTAAGCAGCTAAACACAGTTTCTTGAAAATGTAAACTAAGTTTACTCTGTTGTGAGTGGAAAATACAGTCACACTGGTAGATACACAAAGACTATTTATATTCAGTTTAGATCACTGAAGGAACTGTTACTAAAAGTAAAGTAATCATTGTGCAGTTGAAATATATCAAAGCCTTAGGTCTCCAAAAAAAAAAAATAGTCATGTAGATTTTTAGATTTGTGGTGAACTTGCACATCATTAATTCATTAGTGGGAGATAATAATACAGTGATAAATGTTGAGAGTAATTTTATTTCTGTTTCTCTCATATTTAATACAGCTTTAGTTTTAAAAAAAGATTAGTATTAGTTGTTTACAAATTATTAATTTTATAATGCAAGTTACTATTCAGTAGCAACTTGACAGAAAATAACTGGTTGCTAAAGAAATAGAAACAGTTCTTAGTGTAATAAATTGTATAAATAATTTGAGTAAATGTGTCCTCAGATTTTCAGCAAGTTATGCAACTTGTGCACAATGTGTCTTTCTAGTTACTGAAAAAGAGTGCAATATATCATTTAATAGCTGTGTTTACCTTCAGCTTATTTTGTCCAAAGGATTATAAACCAACAAGGAACCAGTAAAGAAAATAACTAAGGTAAAATGCAAAGCAAGGCTACATTATTTAAATCAAGGTTTCTTCTATAATGATTCTGCTGGTAGGGATCAATCCACCGTGGCCAGCTGCCTCCAACCTTCAGGACAGCATGTGGGAAGAATATGCTCCCAGTTCCCTCCTGAGGGGAACTGAGAGCAATAGAGTTTGACACTGCAGCCTGAGGAACTTTCAAGAATGTGCCATTAGCACTGGCAGAAAAGGGTGGGTTTGCAGTGTAGCTGTCCACAGCTGGCTTGGCTAATCTTGGACCTTGGGTTGAGAAGTTGATCATTTGGATTTCTTCTATAAAAATCAGATTTGTATTTACAAATAAATATAATTTATTTGTGTTGAATATACAAACAGTACATTTTGAATATACTATTGTATATTCACAGGAGTTGCTCTGAAATTCACAGTAGCAAAACAAGAAGTAAGTTTTTGTTTGTTTTGTTTTGTTTTTTTTCTTGGATGGCTGAGTCAAAACGGTCTGTGAACTTTCCTCAGTTTGGGAAGCTCTCAGGCCATCAGCAAAGAAAGTTTCTATGCTATTCAGTGCAGCAAGGCTTGATTACTTGGCTTGTACCTTGAAACATCACTGAAGAAGCAATTGTAATAATATCGGAAATATCATTTAAGTTTCTTTTAATCCAAATTTAGCTTTACATGCTGTATTAAAATTGATCTTGCTGATGCTTTGCTGTTATTCCTATTATCATCTATATAATAGAGTGTCTAGTAGACCTCTGTAGAAGCATGAATGAGAGTAACTATATACTTCTTAGTTTAGGTCAGAAGCTACAAATGAAATTAATTTGCCTTCTGCAAGAGCATGAGAGGGAACAAGAAACTGAAAATCGAGAAGGTCAAGAAATCACCTCCTGCTTTCCTTTTTAAGAGTGTTATGAATGGATGATCTTGCCTTTTTTGCTGGTCAGTTTTAGGGAATATCACATTCATTTATGAGACTGTTTTGTTCCAACTAAACTGATGTGCCACTTTGCTTTGTTGCCCCGAGCTTCCAGCAAAGACCTTTGAACATATTTAGTCCCTCAGTGAATAACTTACATTTTAGCCAAATAAATCAAGGTTTGGTCTCTTAAGGAACCCTCATAACCAGGCATTTTAACACTGTCTAAAGCCAAAAAACTTAGATGTTTGTTAAACCTCTTTTACTTTTAAACCCATCTTACTTCTAAGATGATGAATTATTTGGGTAGGTGAATAAATGGTGGTATCCTATGAGGTATGACCATAGTTTGTGTCCATACATTTACCCCACTAACCCTTTTGTAAAGAGATTTGGATACTTGGATACTGAATCGAGAATCAAGGAGTTAATAGAGAACTAATGCCAGAGAAGAATTAGGGAATCACTGGGCAGTTTCATCTGCGGAAGAATCTCCTTGAAGCCATTGGTGCTATGGGTAGGGCTGGAGGGACAGACCCTCACTTGTCTCCCAGGCTGGATGCCAGCAGAGCAGCCAAGACAAAGTGCAGATTTCTGCCAGAGCTGGGTTTTGGTGCCCAAGTTTGCACAATGCCTCTGTCAGAAAACACTGCGTTGCTGCTCAGTGTGATTCTCCAAGTCAGTTTATGTTGGGGTAAAATGTTGTTACCAATTGACAGCTTTCAGATAAATGCAGATTATCACAAAATGCTGAGCATTTTAAATGCACTGTTTTCTGTATGCCAGTCACTCACCGCCTTCCCCTGTAGGGGCCTGGCAATGACTGACGAATATGCGCTCAGCATCTGAAATGAAGTCAGTCCTGTGGTGAAACCCCTCTGTTACTCAGCAGTTAAGTTCCCTTTGGAGCTGTTTGCTTTTATTCTCCATCCTTCCATTTCTTTTTCTGTGTGCCAGGCCTGAAATGCACCTGCTCTGCTTACATGTTCCCAGTTTGGTGGGAGAGGGCCAGAATACAGTCTAGCTCACACAGCTCCTTTGTGGCTGGGCAGGTGTAGTAGGGCAGTGTCCTCTGCATTTGTAAGGTACATTAGGGATGCTTTAAAGCTCTACTTTGAGGAGTAGAGCTTTCCACGGTGAAATTCCAGGCCATATAGATTGCAATTTACCCAGGTTATACTCTTGAATCATTTATGCCTTTCTGAATTAATTTCTCATGAGTGTCTTCTTTCAGGTTTATGTCGACCTTCAGAGTTAACAAGCCAAGCCCGATAAGGTAGCTGAGCTTGCTCTTTTGTACAGGTTCTGCCCTCTGCAATTCAAAACAGAACTTTTAGCCTCTAGTCAAAAACTGTTTGCTTTCCTTTGCTGAAAAGTTGTC
The DNA here is from genome assembly GCF_003031625.1 of Empidonax traillii. Lineage (NCBI taxonomy): Eukaryota > Metazoa > Chordata > Aves > Passeriformes > Tyrannidae > Empidonax > Empidonax traillii. The sequence goes on from NW_020955433.1 coordinate 947,416, forward strand.
TGGAAATTGGTGCTCGCTGTCTTCATGTGGTTAACATGTTTTGGCCCAACCAGTAGGAAAAATATTAGTAAATCCTGCAGGTTCAGGGAAAACTCCAGGTCCTCTCAGAGATGGATGGTACAACTAAGGGTTTGTTTGGATTTTTTGCCATTATATACATATGTCTGCAGCACCAGAGTTTAACTTTGTTTGCTTTACATTTGATGATCTAAAATACTGTTTCACATCACAGCCTGCTTATTTTGAAAGGCTACTGTAATAAAACAGTCTTTTACGTGCACTAGAGGTGTTTCTCAGTACACAAAGGCAGCAGTTTGGCTCTGGGTTCCCTAAGTAGAAATATCTTTAGGGAAAAGTCAAGCAAAGCACCTCTTTCTTCAGAGATCAGTGCAAGAAAATTTGTAATTTCTGTTGTCCTGAATACAGAAGCTGCAGCATTTCTGAGAAACCTCTGCTTTAAGGGGATGTTGAAACTTTTTTACTGTGCAACTAATAAATGCTTTAAATACTTTAAAATAAAATGGTTCAGAAGACTTCTCAAAGTTGAAGGAACTCAGGTTGTGTATGGTGTATAAAGGTTGACTAATGATTTAACAAGTAAATCCTCAAGAGAAACACTGTTAATTGAGTTATAACTTGGCTATATTTATTTATTTTTTTTTACATAAGAAGCCTTTACAGCTCAACTGTTCAAGCTGAAATACTCACGGATGGCAATGACTGAGATTAAAAAAATCTCAGCCTCCAGTTTGTTAGTATTTTACTTATCAGTAAAGATATGCAAACTATGTCAAGAGATACTTACTAATTTGTGTGGGGAGGTAGGGTAGTACAGCTGGAATTCAGAGCAGAAGCTCAGGCAGGGAATGATGACATTAGCTAATGTGAATTGGTTTTATTACTGTGTTAATTGTACTGAGTTGTATCTGAGTTGTCAGTTATTCTTTTTAACCAAGTTACAATAACAAATGCTGATATGAATTAATGCATAAATATTAAACTTTAATAGGAGAGTTTTAATGTAAAACCTTTCTGAAAAGCACTGTTTGCTCACTGAGAAGCAAAAGTGAGGTTCGGGCACCTTTACCCTATTTCAGTGGACTAGAGCATAGAACAGGGTATAACACCTCTTTTCTCCTGTGCCTCCAAGTTCTCAAAAGGCCAGGCCAGTATTCCCAGATCAGCTGGCCAGGTATCTGGAAGCTGCAGTTATTAGCCTAGATAAAATCCACTGTAGAAATCCACATTACCAAGTGGCATACAGCAACAGGTTGTTCAAGGGAAACTGCTGGTGCTGAGGGCAGGTTGTGTACCTCATTTTTATTTTGAACTGGCTTTTTTTTTTTTTTTCCAGTTTTTACTTTGAACTACTAAAATTAGGATTTGCTGCCATGAACCAAATGCCTGTTTGCAGTGACATGCATCACAAAATGAAGGTTTAGTTCTGTTTAAATGGATGACAGTTGTGGTGCTTTGAGACAGCTCCACAATGCAGTCCATCGCACGTGAAGTGGATTGGGAGAATCCACTCTCAAACACATTTCTGGTCCAAAATAAAATAATGAAGTAGTCACACCTATATTGTACTTGAGAATCCAGTTGGAAAAGCTGGACAAACAGCATATACACAGCTTCAGAGGTGATGGCCCTGAAGCAAGAAATGGCAGCCAATCAGAGAATTTTTTTTTTTTTATTGGTCTGTTAACCTTTTGGCTACTGCTTAGTGAGAATTTCAGGCCTGAGGAGGTTATCTGGAATTTCTGTGACCTAGACTTCTATCTTGTCACTAACTGAAGTTCTGTGAAGAGAGAGTAAAAGCGTTGAGCAGTGTGCATGTAAGCACATGTGTTGATGGTCACATTTTAAAAAAAATTATTCATGGCTGAAGTATTCTTCCCAATTTGAAAGTTCCTGGCTTTGGACATGTGAATGTTTATACCTTTACATCACCATCACTATAATCAAAAACGTTAATTTTTTTCAAGGGAGAACCTTGAATATGCAGCAACCAAACAGGATTTTCAGGTACAGATATTCTGTGACATTACAGGTTTGAGGAGAAGAGACTCCTTGTGCATAGTTCACATAGGCACACTCCCAGCTACTGAAAATGGCAAAGCTGAGCTAAACTGAACAGCTGCTTTGTTTTTTCAGTCAAACATTTTGGAGGGCTTGTATGTTTATTTCAAGGAGCACTGTAGCCCAATATCTTACTTAACAGTTGCCTCTCTACATTTACTGGACCATTGGTCTGCTGCTATAGTACCAATGAGGTGAGCCCACTGAAGCCGTTGTCATGGAAATTTGGATGGTTGCACTAAATGTCTTTGGAACTTTTTATAGCTTCCAATGTCCTCAGATGCAAGTCATGGAAAAGGAGATTTGTGGAAGTGCTTTGGAGTTTTAGACCATTATGTACAAGGGGCCCGTCTTTAAAACTGGTGCTACTTACCCAGAAGCTACTGAACCAAAAATATGTGCTGGAATTTCAAATTTTGGCTAAGTCCCACTGGAATATTACCTGTAGAATTTATCATTCTGTGGAAGCAACATTTCTGCTTGACATACAGTCATCAAAGGACTTCTGTAGACTTCAGAAGTGTGGTTTTTTAGGTGTGAACACAGTTCATGCAGCTGATGCTATTTTGTTTGTAAAGTGTGGAGTCATACAAAAAATATTTATTGTAGGTTGTTATAATTCAGTCACCATTTTTTTCCCTGGTATTTCTAGGGATTCAGTAGTGCTTCCACAAATGTTTATAAAAACAACCAAAAAGGCCCAGTTACCCTGTATATTAGGTGTGGCTGGAATAATGGCAGTCCATACTGCTGACATAATTTGGGGGGGGAGAAGTTGACATTAAAAGGAGTCTTTCCTAGAAGTATTTTTTCTTCCCTTCTTACTGCTTTCCTTCAGCTACTCTGTTATGGTTCCACATAGAGCATCATTCTGGTATGCCCCTCCAGCTGCTCATGGAGATCCTGTAGGCCTGTTCATTTGTGTTTTAGAAACGTTGAATAATCACCACTCCCATTTGGGTTTCGTCGGTGAGTAAGGGTTTAAATATAGAATATTTTAGAAATATTGTTAAGGTCAGAATTCAGTCACTCTGAAAGTGGTGTGACAATGTGAACTGTCCAGCTTGGCTGCAATTCAGCCTTTGGTAGTTGTCAGACTGATTTATCCCTTTCTAAAGAAACACGGCCTTAATTTGTGGAGAAGAGCAGAAGAACAAAAACTAATAATGAAAAATTTAGTCTTGGAAGAGACTGGGTAGGCTTAAAATAGCAATTTCATAACCCAGAAAAGAGAACAGATTCAGAATTTATGTGTTTGTATTGTTATAAGTAGCAGCAGAATAAAGTACAGTGTTATTGCCTTTCAGTTATAAAAGACAACAAAACCACAACAAATTTCTCCACCACCACCAAAAAAAACCAAGACACAAGCACCAAAACAGAAAAGAACTCTTGTCCTGAAAGCTTTCAACCACCATTGCTTTTTCCATTTATAACTATCTAAGAAAAGGCTTCCTTCTGTTTCCCACCTCATAGCCTCCAGCACAGTCCCAAGCCTGTCTCAGTCCTCTGAAGGGTCCATTCTGCACCCCTCCCCGAAAAAAGGATTTAGTCTCTGTTGATAATGAATGAGCACAGGTATTTGTAGCTATTACTTTACAATAGGTATTGCCTCCTTGTTCAGTAGTCACCTTATGAAATGTGAGCCAGGAACCCTGTAGGTATGACCACCAACTACTTTTATGTCTTGAAGTGTTGTTTTGTGAAATTGTGTGAAAAGAAGGCTTTGAAACAAAATATGGAGAAGATAACACTATAAAGATGTTAATACATTATTTGAAATATCTTTTGACTTATTCCACAATTGTTGCTTACTAGTTTGTGGTACTGAATGAAGGAGCTGATAAAGCAGTACAAGATGAAAATAAATGGTTTTTACTGTATGGACAGAAAGGGGCTGGAGAAATACAAATTAGTGAACACCATGTAATAAGCCCACCAGGTACAGGGCAGAGTATACTAACGTTCTTCTCAGAAGCAGATTTTGTAGGAATACACCCTTCAGAGCCAGTCAGGTGCTCTTGCATTTGGAGGTGTTCTAAAAGCCCGTGGAGACTTCCTGTCAACTGCGGTTTGGTTTTGGATTGTGCATTTTTGTGGGGAGGGGTCCAAAAGTAAGCAGCAATTTTTTATTTTTGGAGAGTAGCCAGGTTTTGTTGTATTTCAGGCTTTAAGTAATTTATATCTTGAGAGCATGTGGAAGAAACTCTCCAAGTGTATCTGCAACATGTTGCATCTCTCTTGGGGAGGAAGCACCACCACATAATAGAGCAGTCCAACTTCACTGGAACACCGAGTACAGTTATGTTCTATTTCTGAGCTTGTTTACAATACTCTATAAACAGACTTTGCCAATATTGGTTTGGTGGTTGTTTTTTTCTCCAAAGGGAAGAAAACCTTTTTGTGCCTCTTTAAATTGCATGGAGTGCTCTCCAATTCACATGACTTTGCAAAAGGTGTGCCCTTTTCCATCAGCCTGGGGAGTTCTGAGGAAGGTTCTCGATCTGAGATTTGACTGTAATAATAAAAGGAATGTGATACTATGAAAGTGGCATATAGTACTCATGACATCAGTCTGCAGTACTTGGCAATCTTCTGGAGTCAGCACTTGATGTGTATGGGAAGTCTAGTCCCCTTTACAGGTTTTTACAGTAATGTGTAAGCTATAAGAGTATGTGCTCCCTACATGGAGCTCTAATCTTGGTGGTTACTGTGTCAGAGTCATCACAGAGGACACTAGTGGCACTCACCAATCATACTCCCAAGTCAAAAAAAGCTGCATTTACATAGATGACTCTCTTCTGCCTCACAGAGAATATCCTTTCAATTTTAGCGCACTCAGATTCGTACTGTTACCAGCTTCTTCATGCATCCCTGCAAAATTCGAGTCTTAGCCTCACTTAGCCCTTTTGTCTGTATAATGCCCATTCACACCCACAAGTAGACACATACGAGATTGTTTTTCCTTTCATAGGCCTGTGGCGATATTCAGTCATCGAGCTCTCCCTTATCAGGGCTGAAACAACACCTCTGTCTTGCTTTTTGTAGATCTGGTTTCACAGTCCTTTCTAAGCAGAACACCTGCACTGTGGTTGGTCCTGCTGGCTGCTACCGTGGCTACCCCTCCCAGCCCTCTGGTTTGAGCTCTGACTTGCTCTTCTTTTCGAAAGACATTGGTGAGATCAGTTAAATGAGACACCCAATGCATTTTGTGTATAGAGAGAAATGAGCTAGACCATCTGGAAGATGAAGCTGCCAAGAGTGGCGAAGTACATAATTGTTTTATGAGCAGTGAGGATACAGCAGCAAAAATTCGGATTATGTATGTTGAGCAGGGAAGTCATGAAAGGTGAACTGTCTCTCTGTGTACCTGCCAATCTTGAGTACTTGGGGAGCCTTTGTTAAGAATGTCATTTGGGTTCTACCCGTGGTGCATTTGTTATACACAGAAAAACTGACAGGAATTTGAAAAGATGGTCAACAGCCAGGGACTGGAAAAACTATAAACTTCCTTTTTCTCTGAATTAAATCTGGGTTTGAAAGTGGCTTTGTGGGAGGAATAAAAGCCAACAAATAGCAAAGGAAGAAAGCTAATAAAGTATTCCATAGAACTGTTGATTAAGGGTGTATTCCAGAGAACTGTTGATTAAGAGTAAAGGGGTGAAAATTTTTAAAGGGAGAATTGAAGTTAATGACTTGGGGAAAGTCAGCAAGGTGTAGGAGGCTGTAGAGCAGTGTCAAAGCAAGATAATAGAAGAAAAAGAAACTTCTGAAGACACTTGAGGTAAGACTTGAATATAAAAGTCCTTTCACCGAAATAAAAATTACCTGCAAAAGTTCGTAACTCTTTTTTACTTTGAATTTCTGCTAATGCCAGGGAATAAGGAAATTCTGTCTTGGAATTCCTACTTATAACTTTCCTGGATGTGACCTCCAGTGCCTCATCTAAGTTTGAAGGTGGATCTAACTTGAAAGTTTGCCTTGCTTTATGTGGGAGACTGCACCATCAGAGGACACTTCCAAATTAAATTATTCTGTGATAATGAAAGGGGAAATTGTGCATTATCTCAATTTAAAAGAATAATAATCCCAGTAAAATATATTAGTTAAAATGCCTTAGATTTAAAAATTCTAAACTTTAGATTTATTGAGTGGAGATAAGTGTCCAAGAAATCAGTTGACCATCAGTGTGTGTTTAAGCATTGATAAGGACAGGAAGTGCTGATCTGTGCTGATTACTGCACAGCTGTTTTGTTAGAAGTGTGCTAAAAACAGACCAACTGCTTTCTATTACATATCTACTACATTATCTACTGAAATAAAAGATTTTATGCAGGTTTTCTAAAAATGCAAATAAATACTTTGCTGTATCATCTTTTACAAATGGTGTGTATGCTTAAAAAAAAATTTTTCTTTCTTCTGTTCTATTACTTTTACAAAGTATCTCATGACTGTAAATACCTTATAGGTGAAAAAGTATTTCTATCTGTCCTGATACAATTAGATAGCTTCTCCCAAGATTATGTTGCTGTGTACCCTATTTTTTCTGTAGCAGTACTCTTTAGTAAAATAGAGAAGGAAAGGTATTAACAGCAAAAATTGTGTTAGACTTCTGGACATACTTTGTTGAACCTGCTATGGTCAGAAAACAGGCAAGTAAAAACACTTAAAAATCATTCAGATGTCCTCTCACAATTGAATATGCTGGCGAAATTCAATCAAAACATTACTTGTTGCAAGAGCTTTGTGAAAAAAATTTAGGCTTTGTTTTAGCCACCATGGTGTGAGACCTTCTGAGGTTCAACCCAAGATTTGACCCTAATGTTTTTCAGTCTCCAGCAATTTATGGAGTCTGTTGTGTAAGACCAGTTCCTGACAGCAACAGGTCTGTCTTATATTAAACAAAACCACCTACGCCCTTGAAATAGTTAAGCCTGTGCTTGAGCCCTTCACTGACCTGAAGCCTTATGAAGAGACTGATAGGTATAAACTGGTAGAGTTATACTGTAGGTATAAACACAGCATAATGCCTAAAATAATAAATTATCCCACTTTTTTCCTTTTTTCGCTTAGTCCTGCCAGCTGATGTGTTAACAATTCTTTTCCTGTGGCACGCTTTACCTACTGTGTATAAAAGAAACGGGGAATCTTTTTTGAGCGTAGTCTTATTTACCAAAAGGCAGCTGTTGCACTCAGCTGTTACTGGGCTTTTTTCATTAAAATAGTTTCTAACTCTTTCTCAAATCTACTGACAGGCTAAAGGCGTTGACCTCTTACATGCTTGTATGTAAACTAACAGGGTGACTTGTTGCATGCAACTGCAGTTTCTGCTCCTTGTTCTGCAGATGCAGCAAACCTCTGCCTGCTTAAAAAATAATTGCCTTCTGTCATGAGTTGGTGCATGGCATAGAAGCTGTAGCCATGTGTCTCTCATAACTGAGTAATGTGCACTAGGAAGTTCTAGGTGTTCGTTTGTATTTTGCTTGAATGCCCAAGAGTGAACTCACCAGAGTACTCAGCATTTCAGTTCCCTGCTTTGTCTCGGAAAAATAAACATTCTCATTATAGCAGAAATACCATGGGTATACTTTAAAAAAAACACTGCAACAGTGCAGTGTTAGTTTTAATGGTTGGAGATACATGATCTTTTACTGTATTTAATTCAGACACTGTAAGTGCAAAAACTTTGCCTAGTTACAGTTCAGCTATGTCTTCTGTTAAGCAAACCTGTTTGGCCTGGAGTGAGTGATAAGAAGGTAACATTCTGCGTTTTGTAAAGTTTCATCGGTGCTTACGCTGTTGTTCTATACTTAGTTTTGTGGGTTTAGGGAAATAATTTTAGGTCAGCAGCAGTGGTTTTTCTGATTACAGAAATAATCTTTATCCACTAATTACATATTTATACTGAGAAACAAGTCAGAAAACACTTAAGAATAGAACTATGCTAGAACAAAAGAGTTTTTACATCAGGAAGAAATCATAAGTGTGTGCGAGTCTTCCCTCACTGTCTTAGCAAGTCTAGATTAGTGGGCACAATTACCTGTAGGTGTGTATAGGAGCAGTTGGTATCTAAAGGTGACCTTGGGAGGTCATCTATTTCAGCCCCCTGCTCAGGCCTATATCCAGCCAGAGTTTGCATATCTACAAGGATGAAAACTCTGCAACCTCTCTGAGCAACCTGTGCAAGCTTGTGGCCACCCTTACAATAAAAAAAAGATCTTTTTCTTATGTTTGGAAAGAACCCACAACCTTTAAAAGACTCCAGGCAACATTAGCTTAATTCAGGAGCAACTTCATCCCTGCTGCTTTTTGGTACAAATTGGAGAGCCACAAAACCTGATTCTGTTTACGTCTTAATTAATTCCTGGAGGTTTGCAAGAGATGTGGTTACTAATCACCCAGTGGCATGCAGCTTAATCTGGAAACATTCCATCTGTGGTTAATAAACATTTACCAGGGTATAGCCTACATCTTTATTTTAATAATTGGAAATAATCGTATTTATTTTTAACTAGTGTTTACTTTGTGTTTATATACTCAGCATCCAGGTCTGTTTGCTGAGGGAGCCAGTGTCAGAGGGCACACAGGGGCAAGTGGATTGTTCATTTCTCAGTACTTGCACAAAAGGCTTGGAATGGCACGGGTAGATAAAAAGAGCATAAATCTTGATCAGAACAAGAACAGTTCCGGGGAAATATATATTCTGATTTTCTTCTCATTCATCAGGGATCTTGTCTTTACTAACGAAAATAAATAAATGTTTAACTTAAGTAAGGGTCACAGGAAAGTGAGGTAGTGATTTGCTGCTTCTGGTGCTGCTGCATCAATTGTCTAATCAGAAGTATATAAAACTATATTAGCAGGCTGTGAAATTTTTTTAGGTTTGTAAGTGGGAACAGAAGAGTCAGTGTTTTTCAGTAAATCTAGCACGGAAGCCAGCTGTTACTTATCAATGACATGATTCAAGCCTTAGCATGTGTGAAAATAAATAAATACTCCCCTTGATTTTCCAACAACAGGCCTGCTGAGTCTCCTTAGACATAAAGTTTATTAACTACTGCAAAGTACTCCTATGTGATGTGGTGCTTTTTCCTAACCTCTGTCTGTATGTAAAGTACAGCCACTGCTGAATAGCTATTTTGGGAGTGTCTAATGTGTTTGATAACAAAAAACATTGAAGAAATCAAAATCAGGAACCCCACATCTGTAATGGATCCCTAATGCCTTGTCAGGGCTTTAGCTCAGCTGTAACACTTTCATTGCCTGCACTGCTGGAAACTCTGCTTGCAGTCATCAGCAGGTGTGATGGGGGGAGCTTAACCCTGGTTGAGTTAGTGGCACTCTTTGTCTGAGTGAGAGCTGATGTTCCTGGCCTCAACAAAGTAAGCATGATCCAAAAAATACCTCAGTCCTTTTCTGTCACCTCTGCAGCCTCAGCAAAAGCGGAGGTGGGGTTGCAGGTTTCTGGGGGTATCCTGGGCAACTCAAAAGTAAAATTCCCTATGGCTAGTGAGTCTAGACGCTCCCACAAGAGTAAAACGTGTTTATTAAAAGTGCTAAAGCAGTTGCAGCTTGAAATATTGGTATAATAAAAATGTATGTTTTACTGTCATCCTAAAAACCAGTAAAAATTGATTCTTTGAAATAGTATTAGGAAAATAAAACTGAGGTAAGCCTTGAGCTCACTGTAGAGCAAATTCATATTGTTCGAGGTACTAAAGATTTGTTATACCCTTATGTTCTCTTTATACATGATTAAGAAGTTAAGCACAAAGCCGCCTGAACCCAAGGCTTTCTGACTGGTTTGTGACATATCAGAGAACGGATTTATGAATTGCTGACCCTGTTTTTCTTACCCTTCTCCTCCATTGTCTTTTCTGAATGATTAGCTGATGACTCATGCCTTGCACTCAAGGGTGAAGTAATGCTTCCTGAGTCCTCTTATTTATTTTGTAATCTGTTCCTTATTTCCTTATTGTTTTAAACCCACTAACTGGGTTTAAAAGTGTCTATCTATCTACCTGTCCATCCATTTCTATCTGTGTTTCCTTGTCTATAAAAAGAATCTTATTGAGGTCTTTATGAGCGAACATCCAGAATATAACCATTCGATTTTCACTGTTCAGATTTTTTTCTCTAAGTACTTTTCTGTTTCCTTAGTTGGTTTATGTACATTATGATTAAGCAATAGATAACCATAAAAATGTCTGAAAAAAACAGAGATCATGTCTCTGAAATATTCTTTAGGTTTAGGGATGCCTTTTCTCATAGGGGAGATGATTCTTCTGGGCTGCTATTTTAGTCTGCTGCTCCTAGACTTCTTTCTGTACTATCTGCAACCAAATACTTGTAATTAAAGCAAGTTTCAGTTGATGCTTGACAGATGAGATTTGTTTTGTCAGGAAATTAACACACTTCACACGGATTTTTCTCAAAGTGATTTTGGTAAATAAAAAAGCTGGCAGAATTATCAGTTGTAATCATAGATGGTGGCCCCACACTTCTGTTGCAGAGGCTGCAAAAGAACCTTAATCTCCTAGGTCAGTCAAAGCAGTGTGATGTAAGCAAGCATGAGCCCCGCAGCAGCTTAGCAGATAGCATATGCATATCACTGCCTTTAACCATATCAGCAACTGTGACCGTTTAGTGTCACTAAAAATGTGTCAGATGGCAGTTTGAGTTCTAATTACAACATCTGTTGGTCTGTAGCAGACTGCCTCTCCTACATATGCCCTGTAGGTCATACCGTAGGTGGAAGTAATATTATTTTGAAGTGTCATCTAGGATAGTAGGATAAAAATTAGCATCTGAAATAAGGAATAGGTTTCTTTAAAAAAAATACAGCTATCTGCAGTTTAAAAAAATATCAAACCAAACACCAAGCTGCCATAACAATGCAATATGCTGTTATGAAAGGGAAAGCAAATTTGCAGGAGACTCATTAATCTGGATGGCATGAGTGTTTGAGTAAAACAAATATAACTGACATTAACTGTCTTTACCAATTAATTAATCCATGGTTTCTGGTATGCTTTCTGAAGCGTTCTTATGTTTCATTTTGAGTAGGAATTTGCCATGTTACACTGGTTGCTTCAGGGGCAGAAGTTTTACTGGAAACACAGAGGATTACAGGAGATGAAGCTCTTTTGACAAAGTGTTGATGATGGTGAACTCCTGGCAGAGAGACAGATGAGCAATTCCTCTTGTCACTGTTTAACTGCTATAATGTGTCTGTTGAACAAATACAAGATCACTTCAACTGTTTTTTTCTTTTTGAAAACAAAATCAAATCACAAATTACAAAATTACAAACTACAAAAGAAAAGTCACAACAGGGAGCACCTCTTAATTTTGCAACTTTTTTGTCATAGAGCACCAGATGCTAATGTGTATTTTTTCTCCTTCTGTAGGTGCCTGAGATTATAAGCTCTATTCGACAAGCTGGGAAAATTGCTCGCCAAGAAGAGTTTCAGAATAATCTCTCAGATATTGAAGACCCTTTTGCCAAAAAGTTTGAAGTGCTGTTCTGTGGACGGGTGACAGTAGCACATAAAAATGCACCTCCAGCACTCATAGATGAATGCATTGAGAAATTTAATCGTGCAAGCTCTACAAAAAATTCAGATTTCAACTCATTGTCCCAGCAACATGAAACTGCCAATAACTTCGGAGGCTTCTCTTTCAGTAGCAAATTTCGGTCTGTCTTCCAGCCCTTGGTCAGTGAAGAAGAGGAGAAGAGGCCAATTAGGAAATCTTTTTCTCAGCCTGGGCTTCGTTCCCTTGCTTTTAAGAAGGATTTCCAAGAGGGAAGCCATAGAAGTAACAGCTTTGTCAGGTCTTTTGAAGAAGATGCAATTTCACTGAACCTAAAAAGTCAACTTATCTATGGACACAGTGTTGTGCAGCCAACTGACATTGCAGAAAACCGGACGATGTTGTTTACGGTAAAGCAAGATTTGCGGCTCCCGGTGGCATTTTCACAGTTTGGAGTTTGGAGTGGCAAACACCAAAGCAGATGTTCTGACAGATGGCAGTTACTTCTTTGATAATTTAATTGCAATTACCAAAGCTTAACTTAAACTATTTCTCTGGAGAGCATTACCTGTTAGTGCAAATTGGTTTACATATTCAAAATAAGTTTATATTAAGTAGTTTAAAACTGCACTACTTGAAACATTGGGCTTCTAAAGTTAGCTTTTAGAAAGCTATGGCAAGTTAGTAGGTAGTTTTGCAATTGCATAATGGTACATAGTTACACCAACTAGTAACAGTAGAAATAAATTTCCAGATGAATGAGTTATATGTAACTAGAGCAGAAGGACCAAACCATGACTGAGAACTAGTAAACCTTATGTCCCATATAAGCAGTGTAATTCATGAAAGTGCTCCTGCTGCCAATGTCTGTGTAATGATAGAGTAGTGTAATAACTTCCTGTGCTACTGCACACATGCCTCCACTCCTGCCCTGTTTTGGTGTGACTAGCAATGCCCTTGCTTAGATAGATGAGCAGCAAAACTATTTTCCAAGATCTGAGAAGCAAGTAAGGAATGTGTTATTTGCTTGTCTCCTAATCCTCTTGATAGGTAAGCTATAATATATATATATATATATTTATATATGCATATGTATCTTGTGTCTTATAAGCATAATGCAAACCTGGAGCTAATACTGCAATGGCTGACTATTCTGAGGTCATCTTGGATCTGTGAGCTACTGTTGAGGCTGGGCATTTTTAAGGAGAGTAACAGAGTGGAGTGTGTGCAATTAAAACAAGTTTTTTGCAGGGGGCTTTTATGTATCTAAAAAGTAACACAAAGAAAGTGTTGTAGTTAGTTATACCTGATTTGAAGCTTCTGTTTGGTTGTGGCAGGCTGGCATCAGACAGTTCATGGCACATATTTTAGAGAGATTATAGATGAACTGCCTAGATCCAGATCCTCTTACTCCAGTGAGTGCATTTTCAGTTTATATTACTTACATTACTTACTTAAATAAATGCCACAGTTCTGAAAGACACGTGCACCTTCAGCCTGAACATGAAATGTGCTGACAGGCACATTTACCACTCGTCGGGCTCTGCTGATCTGACTTTGTGTCTTGGGTTGCTTTTTGCCTGAGAAAATATTGTTTAATATGCACAGCTGTATTCTTTTGGTATTCAACCAGTCTAAATTCAGCTCAATATCAGGAAGTGAAGTAACTGTAGTTTGTGCCTTCAAAATCCACAAGAGAGGAGCTCGTGACAGGGCTGAGTTTGTTTAGCTGTCCCCTGTGTTCAGCAGGTTCTCAGTAGGGGCAGCATGCACAGGTTCTCAGCTTTGCTCATCCCTTTTTGTGTGGCTACATATGAAACACTTACAAGTAACTTTATATCCAGACGAATAAGAATTGTTGGTATGTTCTTAGTTAAGATTCTTGGATTTTCCCAGGATTGCAGCAAGGGTTGGTTGGTGGATGAGGTATGAAAAATACTCTTCCCTAAAATCTGATATTACACTTGTCTTTAACTTGTCTCTGATGTGCTAGAAAATATGAGAATTTGATTTTTTTCTGTTACAGTCATACGAAGATGTTGCCATAAGTTGAAAAATTGAAAACAGTAGTTTCATTCTAAAAATGCTCTTTGCCCATCAAGGTTAGCATCAGCTTTTTGGGTCATTTGCTGTAAAAATGGCCTACAGATCAAATTAGCTTTGAAAATACACTTCAATAAAATCATAGATATAGTTTGAGTTTAAGGCTTTAAATTAAATGTTATGTGTGTCTTAAATAAATAAATAAATAAATAAATGTAACCCTAAAAATAATTAGCTTGACTATAGGGAGAGGTACACACTTGTATTTAAATTTTAGGACAATTTCATGAAGTAGCTTTTGTGAATGTGGTACATGCCAAGACTGCAGAAAATAAGGAAAAGGGAGTGTGAGTGTATTTCTCTCAGTACAAAGTAGATTACTTTTGGTATTGCATTGTTCTCATCTGTTTAAACACTATCGTCTGTCTCTTGTCTTAACTGTGAAGCTAAACCTCAGTGCAGTAGTGTGCAGAGCTCTCAATGCCAAATTAATGTTGATTCAGTATTATCTCTGGTAATAATACACTAATAGGCCTAAATATACAGGTAGGAAAAAAAATTGAGATTTTTGTTCAGGAAAGATTTTTATAGCGAGACAAAAGGAATTGTAATGTTACTTGTTATCACCTTGCTATTCATTTTGCTCTTTTTAGATTGGCCAGTCTGAAGTTTACCTTATCAGTCCTGACACAAAAAAAGTAGCAATTGAAAAAAGCTTTAAAGAAATATCCTTTTGTTCTCAGGTAAGGTTGCAGTATATTCTTTCTCTCTCTCTTTTTTTTTTTTTTTTTTTGGTTTTGTTTTTGTTTTTGTTTAAATATTCTCTACTTGTGAATGCTCATGTACTCCTCTCTCCTAGCATTCCAAATCGATTCTCTCAACAGTAGTTTCAGTAATTGCTATTGAAAAGTTTCTAGTTAATCAATAATGTTTTAAAACTATCATTCTTCTTTCATGCTTTGCACATTGTGATTTCTGAGATAAAGACTCACTTCTTGGTAAAGTGGATGAGTAATATGAACTAGAAGGAACACACAGGTCACATCTGATTTGAGATTGCAGTGGGAGTGATTCACAGTTGTGCAAATCTACAGTTCTCTGAGCCATGTTTTTCAAGAAGTGAGAATGAAAGGAGAAAAGCTATATGTAAGAGTTATCTGAAAAATACTTCAGAAAGACATCTTTTTCAAGAGTGTAAGTTGCATGTATGTAAAAGAGGATAGTCCTCTGCCATGCAGAGGTAGTGTGTGTGATGCACTGAGGGTAAGCATGTTTCAGAGCCTCTTCATTCACTATCAATCTCTGTTCCTTGTGCCACAGAGTTTGCTTCCCTGTCCTTTTGCTTCTGGCTTTTTTGGATTTTTTTCGTAGTCTTTTCTCCATAAATTACTTTGGTTTTTAATTTGATAGTGATAGTTTTCCTCCCTAAACATTCAGGTACCTATTCTGAAAATTTCAGAGTAAACATAAACAGTTTGCATGCTGTCAGATCAAGAGCTTTTAAGATAAGTCCTTGATCATAGAAAAATCTTCATCACCATCTTTCTTTAGGCCATCTCCTTAGGTAGGAGCTAGTTAGGTAGACTTGGTGGCTTGCCCTGAAGGGCTGCAGGTGGTTGTGCTACTCAGAGTGGCAGGAGTGAGATTCTGATTGAATTCTTCCCTCTTGTCTGAAGAAAGTGCTACTGGTCAAATGATACGTCAGTTGGACAAATATTGATATTGGGGTACAGAGCGTTTCTTCCCCAACTATGCGCATTCCAGAACACTTGAGGGAACAATCTTATCTTGATCATACAAGAACTTTAATAATCTTTTCTTGAAGGCACTGGACTTAAATTATAAGCAAGATAAGAATCAGTACTTAATTTCCAGAATGCCCAATCCATCACTGTGATATTACAATGGCAAAAGGAAGTATGCAGTCCTGGGACAGTATCTGAAACAGTGCAGAGCATTTGCCAGCAGTGTGCAGGCAGGGCCATGATCTCTGGGCTTCTTACACCACAGCAGTTGGGTTTTCAGGAGAAGAAAATGGGCTTTCAGAAGAAGAAACATGGGTTGGAAGGTTAGGGTGAGAACTTGGTGCATTCTGTCCTTCGTTCAGCTGGCATGATCTGAACATTTGATGTTACCATTTTGAATGATAAGACAACATTGTCCAGATTGTGTAAGGGTATCTGATGCTGCAATGTGTTCTTTTTTTTGGAACACATGGCCATTCTGTTTTACATATTCACTTTTTACACTTTTTAATGCTTTTTAAAATGTTTTCTTCATGATAACAAGGCAAAGAGAATATTCAGTGATTCTTCCTGTATTAACAAGGAAAAGAAAAAAAAACAACAAAAAGAAGTCCTGCTTGGCATCTTCAGATTGCTTAATTCACTGAAATTCCTGATTTACTGAAATTCATCATAATTATTTTTGATACACTACTTTATTGCCTCTTTTTACCCTCCTTTAATATTGTACCATGACAGCTAGAAGGTATTAAAATAGTGCTGAGTGTAACTGACTTTCTGTAAATAGGCTCTGGTGCTGTGCACGTGTGTGTTCATCGTCATAAGGTGGCTTGTTGTTTGTTCTTTTTTAACTAAGAATGATGAGCTAAGGAGACATGTAGTGACATCAGCCAGTTCTACTCACCTGAAACTCTTTTCATAATAGAAAGAAAAGAATCCCAGGAATTAAAACAAGTTTCTGATTTTACCAGGATGTGCCGTTTATCTACTGTTGCAAGCTTAATTTTGCATGCATTTTAAGAGAAATAAATGCCTCTATGAGTGATCTTTAAGCAATATATTTAAACATTTTATTTAAACAAACTTTTCTTTAGATAAAAAATAATAAATGTGGTTATTCTTTTTTCACTATTTCTTTGATTTGCTCTTAAAAATGTAAAGACTAATTGTTGACTGATTAAGCAAAACAGAAGAAAAACAAAGCAAGCTTTTTTCCCTGGCTATTTCCAATATTGAGTAAAATACATTTTGAGTAGATTTTACTCTGGGTCTATTATACTTCATTAATTAAAAAAAAAGAAATAAAAAAAAAAAAAAGCCAAACCCAAATCAAACAATGTCTAACTTAATTAAAATAGAAAAGATTTATGAAGTAATAGGTTCTATAACAGGGGAATTTTAATGGCCAGATGACTTTAAAGTAGTTGTAATAGAGATAATTGACCTATATGTAATGATATTGGGCCTCTCGTTCTTTTCTTACTGAAAGAAATACTGGTACAAAACATTGCAAGAAAGTATGACTGCTTCATTGCCGTTGTTTCTTTGCTAGGGAATTAGACATGTGGATCACTTTGGGTTCATCTGCAGAGAGTCTTCAGAAAATGGAGGCTTCCACTTTGTTTGCTATGTGTTTCAGTGTACAGATGAAGCCCTGGTAAGTGAAAAAAAGAGCAAATAGAATATTGAGCCCTGAAAATCTTTTGTTGCTCCATGCTCTGTATTTTGGTGAGTGTCTTCAAATCCTATTCTACTCAGAAATGTAATTATTTCCATAATATATCCAACATAGCAGTCTGCAAAAAAACTTTTTATTTGTTTTGAGGGCAGAAGGTAAAATCCTCTTTAAAATGCTATAATTCTTCCATTTATTACACAAGCAAAGTTAGACCATTTACCACTTTTTTTGAAGGATGTTTTTTCACAGTGCACCTGTTCTGAAAATCAGAACTGCACAACTGTGCTCTAAGCCAGACCAGTGCATTACAGCTGCAGTAAGCTTTTCTGTCATGGACAAGAAAAGGTTTTGAGATAGAGGCAGTATCTTCTATTAGACTGCAGTAATAAAGTTGGGTGGGCTGGAAGAGATAGGACTTCATGATGAGTTTTGTCTCGCATCTGTGTTTGTAGCCAGAAACTGCGTGGGAACAGCTTGTCTTTTTAATTGTAAGCACATTCCCAAACAAGAGGCAGTATCATTCTCAAAGACTGTTTGTGTTAAGTAAAACAGAAGCTCAGTGGAAGAGTGAAATTTTGTTCTTTTGCATGTCATTCTTTTCAGGTTGATGAAATCATGATGACACTGAAACAGGCTTTCACTGTGGCAGCTGTGCAACAAACTTCCAAGGCACAGCCCCAGCTCTGTGAAGGCTGTCCTATGCAAAGCTTGCATAAACTCTGTGAAAAGATAGAAGGTGAGGTTTAAAGAGCTTTCTGTTTGAAATATCTTTTCTGACTATTTCATTGGAGGATAGTCTTACATGTGAAACTCTAAGGAAATTAATATTAAAAAGAGCAAGTGTCCCCTTGCAAGCCTATGGAAGGAAAATCCTTCGGGACTTGAGTAACCTCCAGCCTTTGGTCTTAGCCCAGGAAGGGGTTAAGCCCAGCCCTGGAAGTCAACACAGAGCAAGAAAGAGAGAGAAAAAGTTCCAGCTGCAACGAGAATACTGCTGTTACTGAAAATACTGCTGCTACTAAAGAGAGAGAGAGAGAGAGCTGAAACTCCGAAAATAGAGAATGAGACTACTTCTTCTCCTTGGACTAATATAAAAGAAGAAGAAGTATTTCTGTATATATATAGCACTTCAACTTGAGTAGAAATTGTTGTAAATATAGTTCTTTAATTTTTAATTTATTAGTAGTTTTTTGCTTTACTAGTAATAAATGTTTGTACTATTTTTCCCCAAATCCTGTCTCTCCTTTGTCTGCAAAAAGTTAATCTCAACTAGTAGTAATTGTGTGGGAAGTGGAAAGCAAAATTGACCCAAAGCAAAACCACGACAACTAATTAAGAGTCTAAATATTAGTTACTTGCAGCTTGTTAGGCTCTATTAGCCCTATAAATGCAGAAGATTGTAGATAAGGAACCTCTGAAGGATAGATGCTGCAATAGCTATGACCTGCTTAGATACTGGCATTATGTTACCACGAAATGTGAACTGAACAATATGCTTTTAATACATGTGTTTGTGGTGTTGATCTATGCACCTTCATGAAAATGCAGCAATTAGAATTGTAGTTGCTCCCCAGAACACAAGTTCATGCCATAAAA
>NW_020955433.1:966111-970382 GCF_003031625.1 Empidonax traillii
TTTTTTTGTTTAAATATTCTCTACTTGTGAATGCTCATGTACTCCTCTCTCCTAGCATTCCAAATGGATTCTCTCAACAGTAGTTTCAGTAATTGCTATTGAAAAGTTTCTATTTAATCAGTAATTTTTTAAAACTATCACTCTTCTTTCATGCTTTGCACATTCTGATTTCTGAGATAAAGACTCACTTCTTGGTAAAGTGGATGAATAATATGAACTAGAAGGAACACACAGGTCACATCTGATTTGAGACTGCAGTGGGAGTGATTCACAGTTGTGCAGATCTACAGTTCTCTGAGCCATGTTTTTCAAGAAGTGAGAATGAAAGGAGAAAAGCTATATGTAAGAGTTATCTGAAAAATACTTCAGAAAGACATCTTTTTCAAGAGTGTAAGTTGCATGTATGTAAAAGAGGATAGTCCTCTGCCATGCAGAGGTAGTATGTGTGATGCACTGAGGGTAAGCATGTTTCAGAACCTCTTCATTCACTATCAATCTCTGTTCCTTGTGCCACAGAGTTTGCTTCCCTGTCCTTTTGCCTCTGGCTTTTTTGGATTTTTTTCTTAGTCTTTTCTCCATAAATTACTTTGGTTTTTAATTTGATGGTGATAGTTTTCCTCCCTAAACATTCAGGTACCTATTCTGAAAATTTCAGAGTAAACATAAGCAGTTTGCATGCTGTCAGATCAAAAGCTTTTAAGATAAGTCCTTGATCATAGAAAAATCTTCATCACCATCTTTCTTTAGGCCATCTCCTTAGGCAGGAGCTAGTTAGGTAGACTTGGTGGCTTGCCCTGAAGGGCTGCAGATGGTTGTGCTACTCAGAGTAGCAGGAATGAGATTCTGATTGAATTCTCCCCTCTTGTCTGAAGAAAGTGCTACTGGTCAAATGATACGTCAGTTGGACAAATATTGATATTGGGGTACAGAGCGTTTCTTCCCCAACTATGCGCATTCCAGAACACTTGAGGGAACAATCTTATCTTGATCATACAAGAACTTTAATAATCTTTCCTTGAAGGCACTGGAGTTAAATTATAAGCAAGATAAGAATCAGTACTTAATTTCCAGAATGCCCAATCCATCACTGTGATATTACAATGGCAAAAGGAAGTATGCAGTCCTGGGACAGTATCTGAAACAGTGCAGAGCATTTGCCAGCAGTGTGCAGACAGGGCCATGATCTCTGGGCTTCTTACACCACAGCAGTTGGGTTTTCAGGAGAAGAAAATGGGCTTTCAGAAGAAGAAACATGGGTTGGAAGGTTAGGGTGAGAACTTGGTGCATTCTGTCCTTCGTTCAGCTGGCATGATCTGAACATTTGATGTTACCATTTTGAATGATAAGACAACATTGTCCAGATTGTGTAAGGGTATCTGATGCTACAATGTGTTGGTTTTTTTGGAACACATGGCCATTCTGTTTTACATATTCACTTTTTACACTTTTTAATGCTTTTTAAAATGTTTTCTTCATGTTAACAAGGCAAAGAGAATATTCAGTGATTATTCCTGTATTAACAAGGAAAAGAAAAAAAAACAACAAAAAGAAGTCCTGCTTGGCATCTTCAGATTGCTTAATTCACTGAAATTCCTGATTTACTGAAATTCATCATAATTATTTTTGATACACTACTTTATTGCCTCTTTTTACCCTCCTTTAATATTGTACCGTGACAGCTAGAAGGTATTAAAATAGTGCTGAGCGTAACTGACTTTTTGTAAATAGGCTCTGGTGCTGTGCACGTGTGCATTTATCGTCATAAGGTGGCTTGTTGTTTGTTCTTTTTTAACTAAGAATGATGAGCTAAGGAGACATGTAGTGACATCAGCCAGTTCTACTCACCTGAAACTCTTTTCATAATAGAAAGAAAAGAATCCCAGGAATTAAAACAACTTTCTGATTTTACCAGGATGTGCCGTTTATCTACCGTTGCAAGCTTAATTTTGCATGCATTTTAAGAGAAATAAATCCCTCTATGAGTGATCTTTAAGCAATATATTTGAACATTTTATTTAACCAAACTTTTCTTTAGATAAAAAATAATAAATGTGTTTATCCTTTTTTCACTATTTCTTTGATTTGCTCTTAAAAATGTAAAGACCAATTGTTGACCGATTAAGCAAAACAGAAGAAAAACAAAGCAAGCTTTTTTCCCTGGCTATTTCCAATATTGAGTAAAATACATTTTGAGTAGATTTTTCTCTGGGTCTATTATACTTCATTCATTAAAAAAAAGAAATCAAAAAAAAAAAAAAAAAAAAAAAAAAAAAAAAAAAAAAAAAAAAAAAAAAAAAAAAAAAAAAAAAAAAAAAGCCAAACCCAAATCAAACAATGTCTAACTTAATTAAAATAGAAAAGATTCATGAAGTAATAGGTTCTATAACAGGGGAATTTTAATGGCCAGATGACTTTAAAGTAGTTGTAATAGAGATAATTGACCTATATGTAATGATATTGGGCCTCTCGTTCTTTTCTTACTGAAAGAAATACTGGTACAAAATACTGCAAGAAAGTATGACTGCTTCATTGCCGTTGTTTCTTTGCTAGGGAATTAGACATGTGGATCATTTTGGATTCATCTGCAGAGAGTCTTCAGAAAATGGAGGCTTCCACTTTGTTTGCTATGTGTTTCAGTGTACAGATGAAGCCCTGGTAAGTGAAAAAAGCGTAAATAGAATATTGAGCCCTGAAAGGCTTTTGTTGCTCCATGCTCTGTATTTTGGTGAGTGTCTTCAAATCCTATTCTACTCAGAAATGTAATTATTTCCATAATATATCCAGCATAGCAGTCTGCAAAAGAACTTTTTATTTGTTTTGAGGGCAGAAGTTAAAATCCCCTTTAAAATGCTATAATTCTTCCATTTATTACACAAGCAAAGTTAGACCATTTACCACTTTTTTTGAAGGATGTTTTTTCACAGTGCACCTGTTCTGAAAATCAGAACTGCACAACTGTGCTCTAAGCCAGACCAGTGCATTACAGCTGCAGTAAGCTTTTCTGTCATGGACAAGAAAAGGTTTTGAGATAGAGGCAGTATCTTCTATTAGACTGCAATAATAAAGTTGGGTGGGCTGGAAGAGATAGGACTTCATGATGAGTTTTGTCTCACTTCTGTGTTTGTAGCCAGAAACTGCGTGGGAACAGCTTGTCTCTTTAATTGTAAGCACATTCCCAAACAAGAGGCAGTATCATTCTCAAAGACTGTTTGTGTTAAGTAAAACAGAAGCTCAGTGGAAGAGTGAAATTTTGTTCTTTTGCATGTCATTCTTTTCAGGTTGATGAAATCATGATGACACTGAAACAGGCTTTCACTGTGGCAGCTGTGCAACAAACTTCCAAGGCACAGCCCCAGCTCTGTGAAGGCTGTCCTATGCAAAGCTTGCATAAACTCTGTGAAAAGATAGAAGGTGAGGTTTAAAGAGCTTTCTGTTTGAAATATCTTTTCTGACTATTTCATTGGAGGACAGTCTTACATGTGAAACTCTAAGGAAATTAATATTAAAAAGAGCAAGTGTCCCCTTGCAAGCCTATGGAAGGAAAATCCTTCGGGACTTGAGTAACCTCCAGCCTTTGGTCTTAGCCCAGGAAGGGGGTAAGCCCAGCCCTGGAAGTCAACACAGAGCAAGAAAGAGAGAGAAAAAGTTCTAGCTGCAACGAGAATACTGCTGTTACTGAAAATACTGCTGCTACTAAAGAGAGAGAGAGAGAGAGCTGAAACTCCAAAAATAGAGAATGAGAGTACTTCTTCTCCTTGGACTAATATAAAAGAAGAAGAAGTATTTCTGTATATATATAGCACTTCAACTTGAGTAGAAATTGTTGTAAATATAGTTCTTTAATTTTTAATTTATTAGTAGTTTTTTGCTTTACTAGTAATAAATGTTTATACTATTTTTCCCCAAATCCTGTCTCTCTTTTGTCTGCAAAAACTTACTCTCAACTAGTAGTAATTGTGTGGGAAGTTGAAAGCAAAACTGACCCAAAGCAAAACCACGACAACTAATTAAGAGTCTAAATATTAGTTACTTGCAGCTTGTTAGGCTCTATTAGCCCTATAAATGCAGAAGATTGTAGATAGGGAACCTCTGAAGGATAGATGCTGCAATAGCTATGACCTGCTTAGATACTGGCATTATGTTACCACGAAATGTGAACTGAACAATATGCTTTTAATACATGTGTTTGTGGTGTTGATCTATGCACCTTCATGAAAATGCAGCAATTAGAATTGTAGTTGCTCCCCAGAACACAAGTTCATGCCATAAAA
>NW_020955433.1:970645-1006041 GCF_003031625.1 Empidonax traillii
AGGAACCTCTGAAGGATAGATGCTGCAATAGCTATGACCTGCTTAGATACTGGCATTATGTTACCACGAAATGTGAACTGAACAATATGCTTTTAATACATGTGTTTGTGGTGTTGATCTATGCACCTTCATGAAAATGCAGCAATTAGAATTGTAGTTGCTCCCCAGAACACAAGTTCATGCCATAAAAAAACCTCTTTGCATTTCAGCAGATTTCACAGTTAGATTTTGTTCATTTAAGCAATGTCTGGGGTAAGTAAAGGGCAACAGCAGCTTGTCAGATCACATGACAGTAGCTTGTTGAACTAAAACCTATGTAGTATTAATTTGATGAAACTGGAGAACTTCCAAAACTACTTTCACTCTGTTTTGGTGTTCAGCTAGCTATGATTTTTTGGAAGTGTCTCAAAGGTAAAGATTCTTAATATCTACAATCATGCCATCTGGTTAATCATATGGTCTGATTCTGGGGGAGGTATGCCACGATCAGAAACTGAAGTACACAGTACTGTTAGTGGTTTGCTGTTTTTTTCACAGAAAATAGAGGAAAGGAATTTAATCCAGGATGAGAGCAGAAAATGTAATCTGAATGAAAGTGAAGTCTGCTTTAGACTGTCAGTAAATATTTTCAGCAAGAGGCAAAGCAAGAACTTCACTGACATGCAATTAATTTACTCTTTTTCAGTAGAGACCAAGGCATACAAATCAGAGAAAATAGAAGGGAATTATATTCATACCATAAACAAAATCCAAGCAGCACTGCATAAAACACTAACAAAGCAGTCTGCTAAAATGCAGTATATTGTGGGTTTATTTTATCTTGTGTGATGATGGAATCTTCAGCTAAGAGTATAATCCTGGTCTGTGCTCAGTAAATCTCCTCATTGCAAGGTTCATGTCCCTCATTTTAAAGGCATGACTTCAGTAGTAGCTTTAAATGAACCTAGAGTTCCTTCTAATGCCCTGTTATGAAATCGTTCAATGGGTCAGCTCAAATAACTGACAAGCTTTGGCTTAAATTGTGGGCATATTTATGTGATTGATTAATTCTGATAAAATTGACCCTGTAATTTGTTCTTTTTTTTTTCCTCTTGGTAGGGTTGCACCCTTCTAAGACTAAACTAGAACTACAAAAGCATCTAACAACACTAAATAACCAGGAACAGGCCTCTGTTTTTGAAGAGGTTCAGGTAAGCTCTTTGTTTCCTAGAAGATTTTAAAGCAATTGAGGTTTTTGCTAACATCAGTGTGAAACACAAAAGCTATTTTCATTTTTTCTGATTTATTTATTATTTAATAGTGTTAATCACCTTGAGCTTTAATTTCAATGTCACTGTTTTTGTAGAGCTGTTAAAACCTTGTTTTTTTGATGAAAATTACTTTTTTACTCATTTTTCTTTTCCACTAATACTGCTTGCTTTCCATGAAGATGTTGCCTTCTCACTGAGTAAAACTGCACACATTTTTTTGTGGATGAAGGCTTGTACTGTGAGGATATTCATACTGTTAGTTTGACAAAAATAAATTATGGTAATGTTCCAAGATCAGAAAATTTCTTACCTAAAATTTATCCTAGATCTTAATACTTGTCAAACTAACTAAAAAAATTAAACTTTCTATCTTCTTAATTAAATCTATTTTAGGACAGAAGAAAGCATAGCTGGATTTAAGACAGATGATGTGTATTGTAGGAAACATCACTGGGATTGCCACTCTACTGAATATTAGGAAATTGCAGACTATTTACAATAATGTTTCCTTCCTCTCCTGAGTCATTTCAGACTCTTTGTGTGTGTCCATGTGGCAGTTTATCACTCAGTACCAAATTTGGAAGTTACTCTGTGGGGCTGATTCCATGAGCTAAGTAATTTCTTAGTATCCAGCAGCTGGCAGCACTGTTGCCTTGTAGTGTTCTGCACACAATCTAAAGCCTCTGGTAGTACCAGGAAACTGTTAATTGCTTCTGGTCTGCAAACGATTAACTTGGTAAAACCAAAGGGTAAAGTACATCTCTCCTGCCCATCTCTTTCAGCTAACTTTTTCAGCTGGACTGACTGAAACTGTAGTTATTGTATTCCTACAGATCCATGTATTGTAACCACGATTTGCATTTTTAGATAACTGGTGTTTTTATCAATCTAATATGCTAATGTGCTTGGCATACGCTAATTCATATTGTATCTTCTGCATTACATCAGTAGGCTTAAAACAGCATATGCATTTCAAAAGTTAGGTTTCTGGGACTAAATTCTTTAATAAATTGTTTTAAAAAGACTTTCAGATCTAAATAGAATGCACTAGGGACAAATATGTTCACCTTGTGCACTCATTTCGAAAATACCTATGTTATTTCCCCTAAATTAAATGTCTAATGAGAAGGATTCCTAGGAGAAGGGTTGTGCATCATAGCTGTAGGACACTACTTCATTTGTGCCACAAACTCAGAACTACAGTGTTTTGGTTTTCTTCATATCAAAAGCAAATTGGCAAACATATTTTTTTTAAGCCTTTATTTGCTTGTGGCAGTTTAATACCTTTACAGTTGTCCTTTGGTTTTCGTGTTAATTCTGTCATGTATGAAGTGAGGTGAGGTGTTTCTCTGGCTGTACTGGTGCTTTGCCTGGGACACTGGTGTCCTCTGGTGGACTGGAGTAGTAGCATTAACCAGACTAAACGTGTTACCCTGACGATAGATGAACGGTGACAAAATGAAAAGAATAAATATTTGCTAACTATTATACAAATGTGTAATTACTGTGCTTGTGGTGTTTTCAATTAAAGAAATTAAGACCAAGAAATGATCAAAAAGAGAATGAGTTGGTTATCTCTATTCTGAGAAACATGTATGAAGAAAAACAGAAGGACCATGTTCATGTTGGAGAAGCAAAACAGGTAAGTAAACATTTGGGTTTAGTTCATATAAGGAGGAGCCAGTAAAAAAAAACTTTCCGTATCTTTCCAAAAATAAATTTCCATCACTGGCATTTTGAAACTTGAAAGTGTTGAGCAGTGGTGAACACTGAATTTCCTTGTGATTCATAGGCTATTGTCATGCACCAAAAAAAAATCTCAGACTTTAGGTCCCTGGTACAGTTTGATTTCAAGCCTAGGAAACAGAGATGCAGTCAAGGTAGTTTACTAATTTGTTTTTCTTCTCACTGCAATGAAAATTCAGTGTATGTTAGAGAATATATAAGGAATTTGATTGCTCTCAGCTGATCTGTGGCATTTGCCATCCCATTGACAGTGTAAGTCAGTATACTGACAACACATTGGATATGATCCTTGGTAAATGCCTATGACATTTACTCAAGAGCTGGAAGCTATTTCTTGTGTGCAAATGACCCTTTGAAGTGGCCTCAAGGAGGAGGAGCTGAGGAGAACCACTGCAGAAACTCCAGCACAGGCTCTCATCCATTTCCAAAAAGCTGAGCTACCTTCTAAACAGCATAAGGTCCCATCAGCACTGCTTAAGGCAATTTATAGAGCACAGTTAAGATTTTCCAAAAGAGATTAGTGATTTTGGATGCCTTGGTTTGTGACTAATTAACTTGAAACACCTCAAGGTGGTCTGTATTTAAAAAAGGATAGACCCCCAATCTCTGGAAACTTTCATTTCCAATTATTTGATCCTTTTAAAAATCTTGGCTGCCCCTTTGTTGCTGGCTGGTAATTCCATTGTGATGGCCACTATTGGCCATTGGTGATATAAAATAGCAAATTAATGTGTGGAGAGTAATTAGACCTGTGAAGAAATTAGGGAAGTAGCAGCAAATCTGCATTTGCTATTTGTTCACTTAGTTAATCTCTTCTCCTTTTATGATTTACCAGCTAATTATTGACCTCCCTGAGTAAACAGGAAGAAAACTTTTGTTCTCTGATTTATTGTCTTGGGTATCTCACCAGGAACAGACTTTTAAGAAAAAAGTATTGCAGTTATGGCATAAAAGAAAGAAGCATTGTCTGAAGCCCTCTATCATCATACCTGAAATATTTTTATGTAGTCTAATGCCAAATATTATCAAATAGTTGTCATTCACAAACAGCTTGGAAATAGGGATATACAAAGCAAGATAGATTAGTGTGTCTTCAGTGTGATTTGAAAATTCTTAAGGCCTGCCTCAGTCTGTTCTCTTAGTTCCTGGAACCAAAATTAGTTAATCTGACACTTGCAAAGATGCCAATGCTTTAAGAACAGAGCTGACTTGCCATCAGTCCATCATTTGTCTCAGTATAACATTTTATATTTACTCTGATAATTAATCTCCAGAGCTGTGTAATAGCAGATACCTTTGAATGCCTACTCTTGCAGTGTTATTTGTCTCAGCAATCATCAACCCATGACACCCTGGTATCCCTGTTTCCTTCTTTTCTGCATAGGTGTTCGCTTCCATTCTTTTCATAATCGCCTTTTTTTTTTTTTTTTAATATCTAAATCAGGGGAGGGGAAAAAATTAAATATGATAGTCATACATGGATCTTATTTAACAAAAACATTTCTCAAGAAGTGTCTTTTCATTAGAACATAATTGTAAGTGGCATCTAATTTGCCCTTTGAGGATAAGATGAGGGAAGGTAAAAAGAAAATGCAGAAGCCTGTACCTTTGTCATACTGGAAATATCATAGTTTATAATTATATGAAGGCAGGGCTATTCGGTGATGGTGATAATATGCTATTCAGCTGCCCAAGTAGTAGTAATTGCATAGATCAAACTTTCAGATCTCTGAAATTAGGGATAAATACAGAGGCAACCTGAAGGTGAACCCCCAAAAATATCATTGAAAACCAAGCTCTGATTTTTCTACTGCAGGTGTTGGGTTTGGATGGTAATATGTGCATCATAGTATCGTTTTTCTATTTCCTACATTTGTCTTCACCAGCACTAAAAATTGACTGAAATATTTATTTAAGAAGTAAAATTCTTGATTGTTAGCTTTAAGGTGGAAAAGTTTCTACTGGTGAAATCTATAGAAGAGCTTGGTTGTTACACATTTTCCTGGCCCTTAGAAAGCCCCAATGGAGATGTTTGAGAGTTCCAGTTAATTAGGAGCTTCATCAATTTTGATTAATTTCTTAGTTGAAGAAAAGGGAATCCATCAGAAATCTCTAATCTGTTACACTTAAACATTCAGAATTTGTACGATTGTGCATTGGCATTAAAGAAAAACTGTCAACAGAGCTATAAATTCCTGTCAAAATGCCAGTTCTTCTGAGGCGTGCTAGTACACTCAACACATTTCCCTTTAAGAGATTTCCTGGTCTAATGTTAAGATAGTTTGTTAAACTTCGGTATAAGTATCAGTAGAGAAAAAGGCATGAAAAGCCAAGGACACCAGAAGAAAGTATTGATTCAGAAGTCTTCAGCTTGTTCGCTAAGATTCTGCTCCATGCTGTTGAGCATTTTGCATTTCTGTTTGCAGACTTCACAACCTCCTGCTGAGAATGCTGTAAATGAGGTGTCCAGCAGTGCTCCAAGATTCAGATTAGATATGTTAAAGAACAAAGCAAAAAGGTCTCTGACAGAATCATTTGAAAGTATTTTATCACGTGTAAGTATCTTCATGTTTATTGTCTTTGAACATAAAGTCATAGCTTTATTTATTTGAATGATAGAAAAGTCATATTTGTTATTCTTCCAGGCTGTAGCCCAGAAGTTATTAAAGGCACAGTGACAAAGATATTTGAGTGTACATATTAGGAGAAGACAGGACAAAGCAGGGCTTTGATAGAGAGAATACCAAGTCCTGGATGAAGTGAACTGATTCCTAGATAAGAAATAGTGTATGTATTTCAAAAAATTAATATAAAGTTGAGCATGAGGACTTTTTAAAAAAAAAGAGATGATTGTTTTATTTCTCTTTTGGATGTAGGAAATTTAAAAAGTAATTATAATTGTAAGCATTCCTAATGAGATAGTATTTATTAGTGACACAGGACTAATGAATAATGGGGCATCTGAACTTTTAAATGCCATAGATTATTTGAAGGCAAGGAATGTAAAGAACTTCAGATGACACTAAGAATATAAAGGCATTTATGCAATATTACCTCAGCTAAAATTCTCTGTAAACAGCGTATGGAAATACTGATCAGTGGGAAAAACTTAAGCACCTGTGTGATAGTGGTTCCCAAGAAATCATGTTGGGAAAATAACGGGTAAACGAAAATCTGTTTATGATAAACAGATAGCTGAAATTACCTGCTGAACGTATACAGCGGCAGTTATGAAATTAAATCAGATGTCAAGTTTAAGCACTATCTAAACCTACAGAGTGTCTTCTCATTCAAATATTTTTTGTTTTGCATCTAATAGGAAAAGTCTGAGGAAATAGACTTGGAAAGACTTCTGCCTGACAAAGGATTTAAAAAACCAATCCTTCTCCCTTAAAAAGAAAAAGAGTTGTAACAGAATGCTAAACAACAAATATTCAGGAACAGAAATTGGATATTCTCATTTGTTATCAGCAAAAAGTTATATGGAAGCAATATCTAGTCTAATTTATTGGCTCACAGACATGCAACTTTTAGTGACAAAATGAGGTTTTCAAAGCTAATTTCAGACATCATATCTAACCTGTTCCATAAAACAAATAATGGCAAAAGCGTGGTCTCCCTGTCATAATTATGCATATAGAAAGGATTTTTAGTTTAATATCTCTCCTCATTAATTTCCAGACAGCATTTTTAGAATTCACCCCCATAAAATCCTGCTGCATGTGTGTTTCGGATATGAGACATAATGTTGGTGCTGTTACATTAACTATTCTCATTTTTGCCAATTTGTATTGAGTGGCATAAGCTTGTCTTCACATAAGCACAGTTGTATATTGGTTGCATTTTCACTGTCATTGCTGTTTTTGATGGAAATTCTTGATTTTGATCAGATCTGAAGCCAGAAGTTGTGACCGAACTTCAAAGAGAGAATAGTCACTGTTGTGAATAATGATAATACTTTATGTTTCACCTGGAATAATAGTTCAAAGAGAACATAAGCCATAACATCAGAACATTAAAAAGTGATACCACTTAAGATGAGGAAGATAGAAGTTCCGTAGTTGTGATAGCATATAAGAATCCATCAGTAGGTTTCTTTATATTTTTCTTGTTTACATAAAAACATTAGTCAAATTATGCAAAGATATTGTTGAACAAATTATACAGAAGTATATATGCTTTCTGACTTGCAGGCACTGAAATGATAATACCAGACATTGTTTTGCTGTGCATTAAATTTGTACGGGTTTAGTCCTTTGTCATAGACGTCCTTTTCATTTCTCTGTTTGTTTGTAAGAAGTACCTAATACAGAAGGAAAAGCATATAATTGCCAATGAGAATTCCTTAATTCTACAGGATCCTTTAAGTTGTCAGAGGCTGTCCTGAAGGAAGCTTCTGTTTCCCTTAAGGACAGAGGATATTCTTAGGCATTTTTGGAAATTAAATTTGATACTGTCTGAAAATTACAGATTCTGACTATGCAACACAAATCTCTTTTTCATATGCCCCATATATCATAATCTTAACTGCTGGTGTGCTTTATCTCTACAGGGCAGTAAAGCCAGAGGTCCATTGGATAGTTCTGGTTCTGTGGATTTGGACAGCTCCATGTCCAGTACCTTAAGCAGCACAAATAAAGTGAGTAAAGCCTGGGATAATTGTACATACTTAGAAACTTCAGATAATAGACTATAATATTAGTTGTTCTGAAACAATTGATCAGATGTGAAATGCTCATATAACTGTTGTGTTCTAATATCTTGCATTTTTTTTGATTGGTTTTTGGCAGTAGACAAGTTACCTGATTGTGTGTGAAAAGAAAGAAACCCCAGAACAGCCAAACAGTATGATAAAACAATATCACAGAGTAGGGAGGATAGGTATGTCCTTTTCTTCCTATCTATAAGAATCGTGCTGCTGCTTGCTGATCCAAAGAATGTGTCTTTATTCCTGTGCTGAGTCCCTCTGAGAGTGACAGGGCTGCACTCACTGCAGGCAGCTTCTTGGATCAACCACTGCCTTTCCATTCTTTTCTCTTTTTTTTTTTCCCCAGCCTGAAGCAATATTCAAGTTTTTTAGAATTTGCAAGTTGATTATTCAAATAATTTTTCATGTATGTAATGTTAGAATGTGTGCAAGTCCTCTGAGGGACAACTTGAACAAATTATCAGTTTACTCTGGTAATAAAGATTCAGGCAAAGAATAGTAGTCACATGGCAACACAATGGTGATGTGTAAGATGCTGTTATCTGTAGAGTTTCACTAGAGATTTCCATACTTTTTGGCAAGATGGGACTCATAGTAAATCTGTTTCTGTTCTCCAAAAGTTTCAAGTTGCCTTCAGGCTTTTCATTCTGTCCCCTATGGTATAAACAAGAGAAGTACAATTGAGTTTCCATTTGAATTACAAATGCCTTGTAGTGTATATAATGTACATTTTGTTTGAATAAGTGAGTGTGTATTTGTGAAATAAAATATTATATACATCATCTGGATACTGCAACAATGTGCAGCGAAACCAAATACTGTAATTACCATACTGGCCGTGCTAATCTGGCTGGTTTTAGCCCTGAAACTACATATGATGAATGCAGGATTGCATTCATAAGAAACATAAATAAGAATTGGAGTAATTTCCCCCTTTGTGTGGTTAGAAAGCTTTTAGTCTGTATAAAACAATACAAACAAACAGCATAGAAGAAGCCAGTCTTCTTATCTGGAGGCAGCATAGAACTCCGCAGACCTGATATACAGCTATTGGTTCTCCTGTAATGCCTGACCACCTGCAGACTCCTGACTTCATGTAATCGAAGAGTCTGTTCTTTCTGCTTACGTTTTTGAAAGAATGGCTGACTGCCAGAAACACACAAGGTGAGGAATGAAGAAAATGCATGGTTTGGGACTGAAACAGGCATCTAGTCCTAGGATTAAGTTCTTTGTATGAATCTTCAGCTAGACAAGAGGAACTGTTAGATGGCATACTAAATATCCAGTACTCTGCAATGCCACCCTTTTTACTGTTAGCCAAACCCTGATCCTTTTGTTTTGAGGATAGATCCATTTCTTCTGAGCTTAATGAACATACTATAAAATACAATTACTCTCAAAATTACTTTTTCTCTGGAAAATAAAGACTCTTCTTTGTTGACATAAATGATGAATAACGAAGGCATAAAACATCAAACATCTTTCTCTGAGCTATCTTGATAAAAATGTGCATGTTTGAAGCCGGTCTCTGTGGGATGTGAATAATGACATGCTAATGCAACGTCAAAGCTGGATTCTAAACCCACATATTGATAACCTTATTTCTTGCGCTGCTAGGAACCACCGTTGTGTGAAAAGGAGAAAGACAGACTTCCTACGCTTCCTACAGGAGGCACTGTCAAGACCAGTGGATCAGTGGGTGATCTCTTCAGTGTCACAGAGGATTCTCCTGTTGATCAGTCTGTTACATTACCTCAGCAAAGCTTTCGGAGGCGAGCAAACACGCTAAGCCATTTGCCAACAGAAAGCCAGGAATCTCTGGTACCTGTTGAAACATCACCGTCTGTTCCTCAGAGGAAACTTATGAGGTATCACTCAGTGAGCACAGAGACTCCTCACAAAAGAAAGTAAGACTTCCTAAAAGCAGGCTATGATTTCATTTGTTGAGGGCATACTTGGGGATGATGATTGCATACCAGGTATGTCCTCTTAATGGATAAGAAATGTATTGCAGTGGTGTGTCACTCCTTGGAGGTTTGTTGGTATTCTGTTTAAAAAGACTTTTAGCCCTGTTTTCTCCACAGAGAAGAGAAGAAATGGGATGTGTAGTTCCACAGTATATGTCACAAAACTACTTGCAAGCACAATAGGAGTGCTCCTAAGGGGTTCGGTTATATTTGTGCAAGCATTAATTCTTGGCTTTTTGATCTGTGAGCAGTATAAATAAATGCTACTTCTTGTGGTCTATTTAGAGAGAAAAATGTGGTAGCCTTTGTGATCCTGAAAACCGTACTTGTTGGTGAATTCATGAGTGACTTTGAAATAGCACACAAAACTGACGTAAATTGCCTAGTTATTGGTAGAACTGAGGCTCCTGTCTAGCTTTTCAATGAGCATATCTAGATTTAACTCACAAAAACAAGCTATTGCTTGCCTTAAGGCTAACATTCTTCAGGCTATCCTCCTTCAGTGGGTGCCTCTGCATCTCTAGTCCACTCCTAACTTCATGTCAGTTTTCTCCCACCCTTCTATCTAGCTTTTTCCAATTACTGTGGAAACATTTCTGTCTGTAGGCTTCTGTTTTACTGCCCACACTACTCATTTACACAAGTAAGTAGGAAATCTGTATGTGCTCCACCTCATTTTTTCCTGCAGGAGGCAGGGCAGTAAGCGAACATGCCTTAAATGGGTGATGACAGTGAAAAAAAGAGAATTACAGTCTTTGAACGAGAACATAAACTGCCTTGCCTCTTTGCCCCTTTTTTGAACCTTTCTAATTTTAAAGTACTAGAATGTTATTCTAGTGCAGTTTAGGACTTGTTGTTTGTCTGTTACCTTCACAAGAGCTGCCCTGATGCTTGTAGCTGCTTGTACCTTATTATAGGAATGCAGCTAGAAATTAAGTATATTTTTCATTTCTTGGTTATTTCTATTTGGGTTTGGTCATGTGATTTTTAGTACAAGCTGAGTGTGCTTGCTCCCTCACATAACTCAAACCCAAAAGAAGTCGCTGTTGCTTCCATTTCATAGCAAATGTACAGAAACAGAGGAAATGGAAAACTTACAAGTATACCTAAAGTTTTTAAAAATCACTAGAATTACAGATTTTTAAAAATCTTGACTGTTTTATGAGTGTTTTTGAACAGCTTACCTCAATTCATAAATTATTTTCACAGTAGAAATGAATTCAGTTCCTCCTGTAGCATTTCACTTCTTATCCATTGGAACACTTAATCATATGCCTGACTTCATCACAGAAATCAAGGGGAAGCACATATAAGGCAAAATAAATGGGACCATTAGTGCCAGGTGTTTTTTTCATTTTAATTTAGTGATATGCTGAAATGAAGCCTGTAAATGTCTATTTGGTATTTTGCTTGTTTGTGTTCTTAAGTTACTGCATTAACTGTGAAAATAGGAAATGTCTCATTTATATACGCCAGGTATTGTTCAAAGATTAGAGAAGGAATTTCACTTCTTTTTTCTCCTTTCTTTCCCTTCTTACTCTTTTCTTCTTTGTGCTACCTCAACTCCATCACTCTGGTTGGAATACTGCTATATGGTTTGAACGAATTTGTCGACGAATCTAAAAGTTCTTCTGGTCATCTTGCACGTTCTCCTCCTCTAGCTCGTCTTAATCCCTCAGCCTCTTCACCCAACTTTTTTAAATATCTAAGGCATAATTCAAGTGGAGAACAAAGTGGGCATTTTGCACAGAAAAGGTGAGCTAGCACCTACAAATAGTTTGGGGTACGGTTTCTTTTACCATGTCATAAGTATGAAATTCTATAGCATAAATAATTAAGATAATTTATTATAGACTAAAGGTTGGTAGATTTTTATGGGAGAGGGAACCCTTTAAGTGCTCCACTACTGAATATTGTAGCTAATTACATAATTTGTTGTTTTAATCAATAAAATTCTTTCAGACGCTGGCTCGCTCTCTAGAGCCAGTTGCTCCAAAGCAATTTGTTGTTATGCAGCAGACAGCAGCACTCCTTAAATTGTGTGAGGGATAAGTTGCCAAGAGCCTGAGCTCACTCTGTCCTTCCTGAATCATTCGGTTCTGTTCTGCTTTGTTCATGGTAACACGTATTAATATTACTTTGTGCCTGACGCTAAAGGCAAGTTGACCAAGTTAACTGAATGGGGCAAGAAGTAGCAGGACTATGGAGAGCCAATACAAAAAAAACCCCCATGAACAATCCCCACCACCACCCCCACTCCTCATAAAACAAAAACCCAAGACCAAAAAAAACCTCAACCCATCAGCTTACATATTTGTCTTGGTTACTTTCAGCACTGTCAAATTATACTTTTCTGTGCCTCCTTTTGGAGAATTAAAATACATATAAAGAACGTTGAGAAAAGGACATTTAGCACTTCATTTCCCTGAGAATCTGAAATTACGTAGCTCCCTAAAAATCTTGAACTGTGAAACCCCTTCTTAACCCCTTGAGCTAAAACTGCTTATAGCTCAAAAAGCTACTGAAACCAGATGTCCTTGGAAGTCCTGCCAACAGTCACTGGCCATTGGCAAGCAATTTTTATTTCTGTTGCTGTTTATTGTTCATTTTTGTTCTTGGGTGAAAGTTTCTTGTTTCTCCAAGGTGCTGATTTTTCTGAACCTAGGAAAATAGTCAACTGAGAACCCTGTTTCACCAGTTTCTTCAGTTGTATTTGCTGAGTACTAACTAGCATCCCTTAATTTAACTTTAACTCAGAAGTATGATATAGCTCAGGGCAGAATATGGCCCTGATACACTTTTCAATTTAGTAAGACTTACTTTAATTCTGAAGGTTAACTTCTCAAAAGTAAATTTTTCCTAGTAGATTTGTTAATGATTCTGTACACACACATGCAACTTCTCCTTACCCTTCCCTGTCATTTAAGGATATACCATATTGAATATCTAAGCAACAAGACTGGAAATGGAAATTGATAGGGACATCAAATGGGTTAATGAGTTTAAATCAATACAGTCAAGCTTCCCAAGTTGATTGTATTCTGGAAGTGGAATTACCATGTAATTGTGATGGATTTATACTGGGATTGTAAGTGAACCCTATGTGCAGGGCACACCATGCTACAGCCTTATATTTATCTCTGTACCACCTACTGAAGAACCTGCTTCATTTCATACTAGTGACTATCCCAGAGTATCCCCCCCCCATTCCATTCACATCTTCAGGAAACAGAGCTGAAGGCCATCCGGATATATCATTATGCTTTATTAGAAGCAATTCTTTCTTAA
The DNA here is from genome assembly GCF_003031625.1 of Empidonax traillii. NCBI lineage: Eukaryota > Metazoa > Chordata > Aves > Passeriformes > Tyrannidae > Empidonax > Empidonax traillii. Next base: position 983,605 of record NW_020955433.1, read on the forward strand.
AATTACTTTTCCAGGAGTAAATTCTTCTGGTTTGTGTACTCTTCTGAGGAAAGGTCTTCTAGTGTCATCAGCCAAGTAGTTTTCTATGCAAAAACTTTTCATTATCTGAGTTGTTCTTATTTCCTTCTATTAATCTTCTCCTGAGTATGTTTGGGACTGGTTATGTTAAAAGACCAGAAGACTGTTGATGAAATTTGATTAGTACTCCTGTCTGTTGCATAAATAGAGCCACAAGCCTGAATGATTAGTCAGAAGGCTCAGCTTTTAAATAAAAAGTTCCAAGCTTGTCTGAATAAAACCCTGTTAATGCTTTACAAAGTGATTTTTGCCGAAGTCTTATTTTTCATTTGCCAGTACAAAGATTGTCACTGTCAGCTTTTCCTAACCTTTTCCCCCAAACTTAGTCAGTCATGGAAACTGATATTTAAGTAAATGTCCAATGATAAAGTTGGCATTGCTTCTTAATAGATTAAAGACATTTATTTGAAACATGTACTAAAATCTTGGGACATAGCAAATAATAATAACTTTACTGGAAGTACATTTATATATATTGGAACACTTTAGTTTTCCCAAACAAATATGTATTTCAAAGTAGCACTTTGTTAGCAGTTTCAGTTTTGACTTTGGCTGGTATTCAGGCCTTCAGGATTTAGCTGGTTTTCGTTTGAAACTTAGAAATGTATATTATTTTTATTCTGTGGATTTATACTTCTTTGTTCTAAACTATACTTTTCCCAACTGCACTCTCAGCATGTCGTACCGTACTGCCTTAAGGAAAAAGCTTCATTCTTCCTCTTCTGTGCCAAATTTCTTAAAATTTCTGGCTCCTGTAGATGAAAATAACACCTCTGACTTTAGGAGCACAACAAGGTAGGGTTCTTTCTTGAAGCCTGGAGGTAAAACTGTATTTTCAAAGGTTTCGTTGCCTGAAATATTTCAAATGCTTCTTGCACTTGCAAAACATGATTTGTGCGACAGTTCATGTATGTGTATTCTGCGTGTAATTGCTGTCAAAAGGATGAAGCTATCCCAGATTGCTTTCCCAGTAACATTGCGGAACTTAGGCATTTTTGATGTTGCAAGGGTCACACAACTTCCATCTGTGTACTCCTGTGATTAGTCCTGACAAATGACAGTTTTCAGTTAAGGGAATATACATGATTCATCCTGAGCAGTGTTGGTGTCCTCAAACTGAGACGAGAAGATGACCTGTAAAATGCTCCTGCCCGGGTACTTGAATTTCACTTCCCCCTTTCAGCTTCAACAAAGACATGCAACCATTTAGCCAATGGCTGGAATAAATCAGTGAATAGTTTCGAGTTGTAACAGGTGAAAATTGTTAGGAGGATAGAAAAACAATGCTGCTCTTCACTTTTTCATTTAATATTCTGAATAAAAGCCTCTGTATAGAGTGTGTGGATTACATCAAAGGAGTAATACCTAAGGTTCCCGGACACTGTTACTAAGTTTGTTGCTTATTTCAGAGGTAGACTTGTGAACACAAAAGTTAAAAGTTTTGTTCTAAATCCGTGTTGGGAAGGAATATATTGCATACCTGGTTCACAGAAGGTTGAAAGTTTAATTGGTGTTTATAAAGCCCCTTGATGTGTGCTGATAAAAGGCATCAGCAAGTCTGTGTGTCTCTCTGAAACTGGCTAGATTTTGTGGATGGCATGTAAATAGCATAATAGTACAGCTACATTATTGTATATGTGTCTTTAATATGTTGTGATTAATACACTGCTGCAAAGAAAACTGAAAATGAATTAAAACTGGGGAAAGCAGATTGCACAGAGCTGCCAGCCCCTATTTGTGAACCTCATTGATGTTTGTAGTGTTGTACAAGCCCGCTGCCACAAGCAAGCTTCACCTACCTAACACTAAGAGCTTGCCACAGCATGTGCACAGCACACTGCGCTGCTTTGGTGGTGGTTCATGTTACTATATTCACTGCAGACTGTGTCACTGCTACTAGCAGATTCAGGTAACCTATTCACCAGCTCTCTTGTGTTCTGCAATTTTAGCGACTACGAATCCAAGCACAGCCAGCAGGCTGCTGATGCAGACAGCCCTGTAAGGACTCGACGGCATTCGTGGAGGCAGCAGATATTCCTGCGAGTGGCAACCCCTCAGAAGGCGTGTGATTCTCCCAGCCGATACGATGGTAAAGTCTGTGTTTATTTGCTCCCATGAACTGATTACTGTATGTAGTCTGTGAAACATGAATCATTTTGTCTACTGAGTGGGCATATTTGTCTTGTATTGTGTTGGAACCATCGCAGTTTCCCACCTGCCTTTAGGTCGTGCCAAGCTCATCAGCTGTTCAATTTTTACTTCTCAGCTCTGTGTGTAACATTGTTCCTATTGTGTCCTATTAATTAGCCAGTACTATTTTAATGAGTTCTGGGGGAAAAAATGTATCACCGAGTATTGCTGTGAAGAAAAGATGATGCTTCTATTTCATCTTTCCGTGTTGCAGTATAGAAGTACGTAATAGATAAATCCAAGCCTAGCAGAAGGAATTAGATTTCTTTTATGACCTCAGTTGAGTTCTGTATACCAGACTGAATTTGTCCTCATGTGTGCTGCTCCAGTCTGTGACATTTGCCACTTGAGTTATAGTTATCCACTGTTCTCATATTTATTTCCTGAAATTCTTTAGAGATGAAGAACCACAGACCAGAGGAAAATCACTGCACATGAGCATGCAGGGGCATCATTTTATGCATCCTACTTTATGTAAGACAAATAGTACAGCACATGTGAGGCCAAGAATGCCTGACAAAAACTTGTAGGTAATGGTCTCTGGCTCAGTAAAGTTTGAATTTCATAGCGTGAGCTCTGCAAGCTCTAACTTTTGACTGTATAAGAAATAAGAAAAAGTGTTAGTAAACAGGAAGGAACAGTACATGATAGTAAATGCAGTAAAAAGTAACTATCCTAATGTCACTAAAATGTTTTTCTTGCGTCTTTAAGTGAGGCCTTGATTAGCTGGACACGGCACAAAACAGAATTGTTTCTGCCATTAATGCACTGCTTGCAACATAATTTGACTGACAGTGAGGTAAGCTGTATATGGACACAGGTGCCTCTCAAATTTAGTGCACTTCAAAGTGAAGTGGTCTCAAGAGCATGTTGTGTAAACTCACACGTGAAATGCTCTCATACTTAAAGGCATGTGAAGGGCCTGTTCAACCTCAGCTGTTCTGTAAAACTACTGTTTTTACAGGTTGGATGCATCTCTTTGTGACTGGAAATAGTCTTACTTGTTTTTGAAAGCCACAAAACCTTCCCATATTAAATGGGGGGGGGAAAAAAAACACCTAAATTGCCTATCCAAGCATTTCCTCTGAGACATAATAGCTGCAAGATAAAATCTTAACAACCTACAGCTGGGTAAGCAGAATAGTTGGAGAAACAAGTGTGACCAAAATGGAAAACAGGATGTGCTATTATTAGGAGGAGCAATTTAAAATATTTGGTCTTCACTCATTTTCTTTTTCTGTATTTGTTTCAGTGCACATAATCAGTTTATGAACAGAAGGAGAAAACTAAGTATTAGGGTTTGAGGCTTTTAAAAATTATTTATACTGAATACTGGGGTTTTCCATTTGGAGGTTTCTGCATCTCCTGGAACATATCTGATAGTAATGGATACTCGCTCATTATCCAGTCTTTGCAGCCTTTAAGAGAGCTAGTTTTACATTGGACTCACCAGCACAGTTAACTAAGTAACATCTCTAGTAACTACCTATCATTCATCATCTCGCTTTTCTTTCATATCACCTTTTTTGTTTTAAGTCCTTCTTGCTCTTTTTATACTGATTTCCTTTAATTTGTATGAACAGCTGATGTATCACCAAAAGATCAAGTTCAGCCAAATCAGACAGAGGGCAAAGAAGGTTTTAAAGATACAATAGTTTGTCATGTTCTGCAGAAGTAAGCATGAAGAGAGGGAAATAAGAACATCTATGATCATCATCCCTTTATAGACTCTGACTCCACTGCCCAGATTTCCATTTGAGTGAAGTAGCCAACACCCCACTTGGGAGTACTGTGCAGGAGAGCAGTAAGGAAAAAAACTAAAGAGTGGTTTAAAAGATAGTAAGTCAACCAAAAGACCCAGATCTCTGTGAGTCAGAGATGATAGTTTTTCAGGTTTAGCCTAGGCTGCTTTACTAAACTTTGCACTAAATGTAAAATCCGCCAGTATGCCTGAACTATGCATTGCTTTGACCACGTGTGGGCAGGCACTGTCAACAAAATGAAACGGCTCTGTGGTTGTAACTTCTTTGGTTTGTAATGAGTAAATATGCATGTGTAAGCTGTCACAAGAGATAGAGACAACTTTAAGCTTTATAGTCACGGGAAAACTTGGACTCTGACATTTGTGATTCTATTTGTATAGGCAGGTGAGGTGAGCTGAATCTCGTGTTCATTGCTGCTCTCTGTGTAGTTAACACAGCAGGATATGAAGGTGTGTTTACTAAAAGTTTAAAGAAAAAAAGGAAAAGAAGATGCACCACCGGTACATAGCTTTTGCAGAAATTTTGAGCTTACTCTTTCCAGGTTCTGAACTTGAGAAATTTCTAATGTCCTGAATTCCCACATGAAGCTCAAACAGCCCAAACAGCACTTGGAGTCCCACTGTCTTGCACTTCTGGATCCTTTACTCCTTCAGGAAGTGCTCATAAATAGTTCAAGTTACACTTCATTTCCTGTTGCTCAGCTGGAGAAAAATGGTTGCTGGCTGTGTTTTGGGGCTTGCATCACGTATTACCAGGCGGAGAGCACGCTGTTTGTTTTGCAGACACCATTACTTAAAATGAAGGAGAGTGTTACTATACATGAAGGAGGGTGTTAATTTTTTACTAGTTCAGGAGTAAATGAAAAACAGTCCTAAATCAGTAGAATTAAAGAAAAATATTGCATATAGATACATACATTGGAAAATCATTTTTTCGTGCCAGTTGAGATTCTTGCCTTGCCTGATGACTGTATTAATGCAGGCATGCTCAACAAGGTGAGCACTCTGAGGCAACAGAAAGCCTCATACAGAGACAGTTACTTTAGGTTGTTATAGGAACAGTGTCCCACATACAGGCCCTTCCCTGGCCACCTCCTGCTTGTTGGTGCTGCCACTTTCCCCTCCCCCTGCTGTTTTTCCCTGCTTCTGTACATAACTTCACAATAAAGCACATCAGAGAACTATTATGCAATTTGCTGCCTGGCAAGACAGCCAGGAGATCTCTGGTGAGGGTGATCTCCAGTTTGAAGATCTAAAAAGGACTGTCCACATAGGTGAAATCATCTGTAGAGACTTTTAATGCTTTACAGCTGATAGCTGGGGGATGGAGTGCTAAATTATGCTAGTTCTAATGTGGCAAGCTACAGTTCAAATTATCCAACCTCGTCTGCTGTTAGCCACTTCCCATGGAATGGCAGTGATGCTGCAAGTGGTGTGGAGCACCAGGGGGCAGCGTTTCTCTCACTGCCACCTTGAGACACAGTGTCTTGTCCTCGGATATTTTTCTTCTTTATGTATTTGTGGGAGCGTAATGAGTGTTGAGTCCTGAAAAGTGGAAAGATGGAAAAAGGAGAGCAGAGGTCACTCACAGAATGAATCACATTTTGATCTGTTCTAATACTGTATTTCTTTTGAAATAAGGTTTTCATTACTCTTTTTTAGGTTTTTTTTGGTGGGGTTTTTTGTTTTGTTTTGTTTTTTTATAAAGCTCTGTCACTCCTGCTTACTGTCTGCAGTTATTTGATTTTTACCTTTATACCTCTCTACCTTACTTTCATTCAGATGTTCCTACTTCTGTAGCGTCATTCTAAGAAGAGCCACATTCTTTGGCTATGCAAATCGTCTAGGACTCTTTAGTTCTCTGATCACTGATAAAAAGGTGAATCTAACAACTCAGTAATCATTTTAAATCAGCTGAAGTATGGAGACACTCAAATCCCACAATTTTCAATTGTATCAGTTTTCTAGCTCCACTCAGTCTTACACGAGCACTAGAGCAGGAAGGGACAGGTGTCCGAAAGGTGAGGGTGGGTGCTCTTACCCTGCTTAGGAGCAGTGTAAGAGCAGTGTAGACTGACTAAATCAGTGTAGACTGATTATGAAACTTCACCTTGCACTGCAGGACAGCAAGATATTCACGTACATTTATTCAGCATCTACAAATCTCTGTGCAGTGGTTGATTTTCACTACAATTTTCACATACTAACAGTTCAAAATTTGTCATAGTAAGAGAACTGGTTTGCACATCGTCAGAAACTCCCAGCAGAGTCAAGTGGTAGATTTAAAGGGCGTGTGAATAGTTTTTGAAGTACATGGTGGGAAAGTGATGGTGTTTGTCAGAGCTTTCTTGCTGAGGGAGATGTGTTGGAAGCAGACGGGAAGATTTTGGTAGCAGCTGTGTCAGTTTTAGATTGTAGAATGGGTGATTTGTTTTGAAGTGGGCAGTGAGCAATGGAGTTACCTGTTGAACAGTGAAAGAAATTGCAATTCAGAGGAATGAGACACTTGGTATTACTTAGCAGTAGTCAGAAGATAGATTCAGGTGAAAAAAGAAGGAACTTTAGCCAAAAGAACTTCATAATATTTTACAGCTTTACTTGCAGAAAAAAGAATTATTTTAGAAAGTGCAATTATCTCTGTACGGAAAAAATGGACTTGTATCATTAATTAAAATTAATTTAGTTTCGGTCTCTGACAGAGGTATCCAATTTCAGCACTCCTAAGTGTTGGAGAACGGTTTGGATTTGAATAACTGCTATTCTTGAAACCAGCTGTAGTTAGCACCTACCTATCTGTTTATGTGCTTTGTGGTGAGGGTTATATCTCTTGATTATTTAAGCAAAAAATTTTTTAATCATTTTGTCGTAGTATTGCAAGTACTGTAAATTGTTACTTTAGCACTCTCTGCTAATTTATGGGGTGTAAATTATTTGTAATGTATTTGCCAATACTGTTGTAATGGTGCTCTTGGTAACAAAATTATTATTAACTAATTACTAGTTTTTTTAATCCTGTAATAAATCCAGTTGGTTAGAAGTGATTACTCAGTTCTGTTCCTTTCAGAGCAAATATATGCTCATAATCTCGATTTGCAGAATAGGAGCTTGGCTGTAACCAGTAAGTACATGTTTAATATTTGATGGCTTCTGTGCCCATGGAGATACTGGGGCATTCATTTCTCAGGGCTTGATAATGTTAGTAAATGGAATTAATTTGGAGATAGTGCTTATTTTTTTAAGACGTTCTTGAATTTTTAAAAACAAACAAACAAACAAAACCTTTCAGATCTGATTTTAATCAGATTTGAAAGTATTGAAAGGCAGTATTGAAATACACAGTTATTCAAGAATTCCTCATTCAACCATTGCTTTAAGGTGTACATCAGACTAGGAGAGCTTGTTGCTTCTTGTGATTCTATATTTGAACCTTTGTGGTAACAGAAGGCTTCTGGTCATGTTATCGCATTTGGTTATGAAGTTAAATATTCCAGACATCTCTGTAAAATAATAGGACTATTATATCCTTGGTTATAGAAGTTTGCAGTTCCTCTTCAATTCTGTACTACATATGAAAGAAGGTATTGCTCTACCTGAATGGAAGATCTGAAGAGAACTAAGGATGTTGTTGATGTATTTTCTTTTGGCAGTTGAATCTTACGTGACTGGGAGGGTTCTCTTGTTTGATGGCTGAGCTGAATTTTGTAAAGTTTGAAATGCAACAAAGAAAAATAATGTAATGCGGTAAATAAAATGCTTAATGGATTCTTCTGTCCACATTGGTACCAAATCTTGCCTGGCTTTTTAACTGTGGAGAGCAGATGTGACTGGTAAACAGAGCATGTAGAGGGCCATGTGCAAAAGCAACTCCATGGTGAGGATGGGACTAAAATGGCCAGTCTCTTCGCGAACGAAGAACCAGGGAAGGTCTTTCCACCTTCCAGCCTGCGCATTGGATTTTTTAGGTGAGACACAGTGTGCGCAGAACTGAGCCCACCCTTTAATCCTGAGGTTCGTCTGCCGGGGCCAAGCACGCTTGGACGGTGGCAGCGAGGTCCTCAGGACGTAGATGGATTGCCTTATGGGCTAACGAGCTCCATCTGCCCGGGGAGTGTTCCTGACCGGGAATCGAACCCAGGTCTCTGCAGTGACAGTGCAGTGTATTTTCCCCTGGACCACCGGGGGCTCCCAAGAGGATGGGACTAATGCATTACTGTTGAGCCTCCTCCTTATTAGCCCTTCCTTTCTACTTGAAGTGTTGCAGTTCTAGTCAAAGATGAATCTTATCACCTAGTTTTTGGTAGTTGAGGTTGGTTAGGCTAAGTTCTTCTGAAAGAATGTTTTTAAAATATAGGCTTTTAGGTGGGTTTGTCACTTCTATTGTTTTTTTACTCTCTGTGGTTTCTCTTAGTGGGTTTCCTTTTTTCTTTCTTGTTTTTGGAAAGCCTCGTTTAATATTGAGGTTGACTGAATAAGAATAAAAAAATATTTGATAAATTATTTTTCCCTAGTCATTTACAAATTAAATTTCCCTGTTCATATCCTTACCAGTCAGATATTATCTGTTTTAATTACTACTGCAGTCATTCATCAGCTTTTCATGTACAAACTCTTTAGTGTGGTCCCTGGTAGCAATATATCATGACGCTTTGTTCATTATCTTTTGTACTTTGCTTTGTATATATCTTTGCACATAAGAATTTTGTGTAATGCATCTGCTGATGCTTTTGGAGTGTTGGGATACTCTGCACCTTAGGATTGAAGCACTGCCATGTGAAGCCAGCAGCTTCATAAATGAATGGATGGATCTAAGCAAATTCCACCTCAATCCATTGTTTCCATTGGCCTTGTTGTTTTCATGGGTATTATAAGTGGTGAAAGCGTAAGAGGAGTGCTTTTGAGTGTGCTCTGAGGCATCGTGAGGTACGTATGGATGCTCTGGTACATTTCCACCTGGTTCATGAGCAGTGTCATCTGCAGTTCATTACCTTGCAGAAGTTCTCACAAGCCCAGGAAAACTCCTGGCTTTCCCAAATGAAGTGCACTGTTTCTCAAGGAATACTTCATTTGGACCCATAGACTTGTAGGATTGCATTATGCAGAAGAGTAGGTCTGAAGGGTAGTCCAAATATGAACCTCAAATGGAAAATAACCTGCATATGTATAAAATATATTAATAGTTATTGAGACAACATGCTAAATCCTGAACCTTAAAGAATAGAAGTGCAGTTGCCGTGTAGGAGTACATGTACAATGGTAGAATTTTATAGGGAAGCTGCAGGAAAGGAAGGGAAGGGGTACAGGTCAAATGTGGAATAGGAGTCAACAAAAGGTTGGCAAGTGAACAGGGAAGCAGTCTTTCAGTGTGTGCTGAAGTGTTAAGATCCTGTTTAAGTGCACTTATTAATCTCATAAAAGTTCTGAAGGCTGCACATTGCTTGGGTTTTAACTCATGGCTGTTTGGTTCAGTGGAATGTGAACTCCTAGTTACCTTCAGTTGAACTGCGCTTCTCTTTACCCTTGCTTTCTCTGCTATCCTCCAGATTGGGTTTTGCATAACAATGCAGTACTCAGTTTCTTGTTACAGTATTTCTGCTCTTGTCTGTTCTGGATCTGGAAGCTGGGTGCATTCATGGATATGGGTTAGTGTTGACTTGTCGAATGTCTGGGTTTTTACTTTGCTTTGAGGGATTCACATTCCACCATCCCCCCTTCTTGACCAGCCAAACAGCTGATGCAACTCTCCAGAGTTCCGGCAGGCCACCTGAGCAGTTAAACAGGTTCATTCTGCATTCTGTAAATCCTGCCTCATGCCAGCACGCAGATGGGAGGGAAGGCAGGTTTTGAATGTGTTGCATTTTATCAGAGTAGACTTTAGACTTTCTGACAAATGTCCACAAGTGATAAGAAGAAAAAGAAAAGATAGAAAAGGAACTGCCATCTGGAAGGCAAAATCAAGCATAGTACTCTTCACAGAGGAATTAGAGGTAGCGTTGATAATGATAATTCCTAATCTTATAGAATTTTAACCTTTCTGTTTTCTTTTATAGCCTTAATTATTATTTCTTTTAATGAATACTGATCTTATCAGGTTAGTCAGTAACAGACAAGAAATTTTCAGCCTAAATGGAAGCAGGACCGTTCCTGAAGCAGGACCTGCTTCAGTAATTAATTCTTTACAGCAGTGCAGGTGTTGCCACAGATTGATCAATGGAGGACTATAAGTGAGTAACATCTCTGATAAACTTGTTAATTTGGTATTTTAAAACCATTCCATAAAATTTGTACTGAGGAGGCAGGGCATGTACATTGAAGGCTGGAAGATTCTAGGTGTATTTAATCCATTTGCTTGCATGTGTTTTGCCAGCCTGGTTTTTTTTTTTTAATTTTGGGGGGTTTTTTGCAAGTAGGTAGTCATAAACTGTATCAGTACATAGTCTCTTATTTTCTAACATATGTGCATATATACATCCAAAAAAACAGAAGACACATCTGAATCTAAAAGAGATTCATAAACCACTGAGAGAATATGTAGGATGAGATTTGTTTTCCCCAAGATACGCATGCATTCTGTGTTGCATGCTATGAGAAGGAACCTGAATTTAAGACATAAGTAGACCACAGATAGTGTACAGTAGATAAGGGTTTTCCTATCTGGATCACTTTTACCTTTTGCATTGATGTTTGGGGACCATTTTTGTTGATTCCTCTTTCTTACGGTGTCATTATTTTGTGCAGCCTTAGAGGAAATGAAAACTTCCCTTGAAGATTGTCTTTTTATTTCTTTAAGTTTACTATTTTATCCAAGGAAATTAAGGGATTTCTACCAGCATTATCCTTTAGAACATTTTCTTTAAATCTTACATAATATGCACTAAGGAAAATTGGGATCAAAGCTACTATATGTAGAAATTCTACATAAAAATGTACAGAACACTGCTGACGGTACAGTATGTGCATAAAAAATAACATCAAAACCAGAAGTCAAATAAAAATAATTTTCCTTTCATTGTCAATATAAGTTGAGAATTATTGAGTGTGTGTACCTTCTCTACTTGCTGACATTTACCTAAATCTCTGTTATAATTGGAGGTTCTTACCCCAGAGAAGTCTTTCCACTTACTGTAAAGAAAAAAAACTTAATGTTTTGGAGTTTCTCTTAAGGAATATAATACAGTTGCCTTTTTATATTATATTTTCCATAACCAGCTGTATTTCTGAGTGCACCTGTCAGTTTTTCCTACTTTCTTTTTAACAAATAGTGATGGCAATTAACGTGTCAAATGTTTGACCTTTGCCTAATTCCCATTCCCGTGATGTTTGTTGTTCTTTGAAGTGCTATAGATACAAGAAGTATGAGTATCCACACTTATATTGTAAAGGTTTAAACGGCTCTGCTAGCTGAAAATTTTGCATTTATTTTTATATGTTTATTGTAGCCTGTGACTTTAACTGTGGTGATAAGCAAATAAATGTTGTATTAGGAAACAGCTGGTATGTGGACCCACCCTACTTCTCTCTGAGTCTGAGAGGAAAAGATTGACAGTGGCAAAACTTAGAAATGCAGAAGCCAACAGCTGTGAACATTTCCATTCTTAGTCATCTGAGCTAAGTTGTGGGAGTGCCTTCAAATAAACAAGGAAAGAATAGCTGCATAAGAACAGTGTGAGACAATATATAGTGGCATTCTGAGCAGAACTTGAAGAGGTGAAAACCTTCCTATTTGTTAGTTTTGAAGAGATGAGATGATGTGTGTGTGTTTAATTCAAAATCTTTATCACTGTGCTAGGCAGTCATAAAGAAATGGACCACTGAGCTACAAACAGAATAATTGCTTCAGGAATTCCCCTGTTTGAAATAGCATGCACAGATGTACTTGTCCTTGGCTGGAGAGTCTGGGGAATGTTTTTTGTTGTACTAACTTTAAAGCATTTTCTTGCATGTATAGCTCAGGGTGCCATTTCACAGCCATTCTGTTTGAGTGAAGAAGTGCTGTTGTGATGGCCTTCCATTTGCGACTTGGTAGGAAGAGATTGGTTGTTTTGACCGTTCCTTTTAAAGTTGGTGAATTGAGTAACTTTTCTTCTAGATACAGGTTATATCAAAAACTATTGCTGAGCCTTCAGAGAAGCTGTATAAAACAACAAAATTAAGTGATCCTACAGAAGATATTAAGAAAAAGTATAACAACTTATGCTTCTTAGATTCATTATTTGACTTAATATTGTGTACCCTTTCCCTAAAAATAAATGATTTTTCAATTTGCTTGAGATTTATTTAATGTTCACTTTGTTTTGTAGTGTTTTCAGTGTTTTTCAGTGTCTTCAGAATTACCTAGCATGCTTGACAAAAAGATACATTTTGGGGTAGACCGGCTGAAGGCAAAGGAAAAAGTGCAGAAGGTTATGATATGGTTAAAAACATGAAGGTTTTTTAAGACAAACATGTCTTAAATGTCTGTGTCCCTTTCCGCCTATTTACTTTAAGAACTGGTTATCATCCCATTGTATGGCCTTAGGGGGTGGTGTGTTTGTGCAGCTAAGGGTGTGTGTTTTCTTTGTTAAACACACTTTAGAGATTATTCTTCAAATTCTGTGGGTGCTAGATTTGATTTTATCTGCTATTTGAGTCATGCCAGGTTTCAGCTATAGGTTATGTTTTTGTAATTTCTCAAACTTGCATTTTTTTTTAGTTCTCTGTGTGTAAAGCTGTAATTAGCAAGCTGTGGTCTTGGTGTGTGGTACAATGTTTTTATCAGATCATAGAAAAAATTGTTTCTAGGCTTTGGCCAATATGATTCAGAAGCAGCTTGTAAACCTGCTTGAAACTTGTCATTTGGGAAACCTTGCTTGGTACCTCTTATATATGTGTGTGTGTATATGAGTTTGTGTATATATGTAGGTGTTTGTGTGTGTATATATGCAGTCTTTCAAATTGTGTCCATTCACCTGTTCATGACATCTAAGTAGTTCACAACAGCTTCTCTTTTTTAAAGATTACTGTGAACTGGGAGAACTTCCACCCAGATCTCCATTGGAACCAGTGTGTGAGGATGGCCCCTTTGGGCCAGTGAAAGAAGAAAGGAAACGGACACCCCATGAGCTACGTGAGCTGTGGAAGAAAGCAATTATCCAGCAGATACTACTCCTCAGAATGGAGAAGGAAAACCAGAAGTTACAAGGTTGGTGAAGTTCTTGATTATACCCTACTGCAACAGAAGTTTTGGTTTGCTCTGTGGTCTTGAGAGTGGACTGCACCAAGCCTTAATGAAACATTTTAAGAACATGCAGGTTAATCAGATCAGCAACATCTCCCTTGGCACTCGTTAATGTAGATGAAAATTGGCACTTATTTTTTTATCACTTCACCATATTATTTGTTTACTTGATCTTAAGTGATACTCTTTTATTTTTACTACGGCTGAGCTTTTTTAGGCTGGTGTCTAGAAGCTCTCACAAGAAATTCAGCATGATCTCTATCAAGAACTGCATTATTTTCTACATTCACGTCCATAGGTCCTTGTCTAAGTATTGGTCATTGCAACATTGTGTTTAGCCAGTCTTGAGGCTGAATGGAAGTTCTTAAGGAGCTGGTTGCGGACTTGAAACTATGGGTGACTACAGTTGTACCCACATTGTGCAGGCAAGGTTTGTATAGAGTAGTAATGACTTAGATTAGTCCAAAGGGTGATGAGAAGGCACTCGGGAAACTGTAATTTGCAGTTGTTCTTAACCGTTTTTCTGTGGATGAATTAGCTGCAACAAATCTTTACACATGAAGAGCAGCTGCATGCATAATCACAAGTGATTGTCCTTGAGAGCTTCTCCTTTGAAGATATGCATCATGAGGACAGAAATGTTTATCTAGCTGATTTTAGATGTCAGGAAGGGAGAAGTATCTGGACCCTCAAAAGGGGAGGTACCTGACATGAAAATGGCAATTCTTCTGTGATTTTGTGTAAACTTGTGGAAGGATTGTGTTCCAAGAAGAACTGTGTAGAGAGAGGGCCCAGCTGTGTGAAAAGGTCAGCACACCAAACGTGAAATTCTTCTTTAAATTTGGGCTGAGACTCCTGACTGGAAAGAGAAGGCACCTCTTGGACACTGGATATGACCTGCCAAATCATTTAGCCCGTCTGTAGACTATTTGCTCCCGGCAGTATAACTCTCGTAGTTCAACCCTGGTATATGAAGAACACCTGAGTTTCCTAAGAACCCTACATGTGTTCCCAGCAAGTGTACTGGTTAATCTGGTAAAATAAAATATGGCAATCAATACCAAAGGTACAGAGTTCTTGGCTCAGAGGCCAAGACCATCCAGAGAAGGGGTACCGAGAGCAGTAATTTATACAATCCCTTCAGCTTAGAATAGTTCTGTTGTAAGTGAGCTTCTGTAACTTTTTTGTGGCATTTAGAAATAAATTTGCTATGTTTTGTGTGTCTATACTCCTGATTTTTTTAAAATTTCTTTTGTATTCCAATTATCTGAATCTAGAGCCTGCAATCAAGTTTTTGGTGACTTCAGGCCTTTTATATCCGTACCCATTTTAACAAGTTTATCTAGATGCTCCAATTTTGTCTGCCCAAAAGAAAAAATTGCAAAACCATCACAGATACATAAAGATGAATATGTCTAAAAAGCTAGTTAATGAATCACTGAGGCAGGTGTTGGCAGGGCTGAAGACCCAGGCTGTGCTGTGTGCACTGTGGAGTGAGGAAGTTGTCCTAAGTAGCTGCTGCATGAAGATCTCAGATGGTGAGAAATACTAGAAAACAACAGATGACTGTGCTGTGGTGAGCATGGCATCTTTGCCGATAGGGCTGATGTGTGATATTGGGAATTGGGTAGTGTCACAATCTAAATACGGTTGTTGATAAAGGCATATTCTCACCTCAGTCCTCACATGTCACTCCCACTGTAACATTTTTGCACATAGCAAAAGACTGAATAAAGCAGAAAAGTCTGAAAAGTTGCCAAGCACCACAAAACACTTGTTTGCAAAAAAATGAAACATTGAAGGATTTCTTTGTTTTCATATAAGATGAAATTTAAATACCATTTTTAATTATCTTCATACAATACCACCTGTGTTTTAAGTTTTTTTTAATATTCTCATTTATAAATGCGTTGTATTTGACCTGACAAAAATGTGAAGATATTGGCAAATAGCTTAGATAGACAAAATTGCTTTCAGTGTGGACACACAGTGATGACAAAACTGTGAGTGCTTGTATCTACATGGACTATGAGGTCCAGATCTTGCAAACGCTTAAGTAACCTCATAACTCACATGAATAACCTCACTAAATGAAGTCATTTGCATGCAAAAGCAACTACAGGATGAGGACATACACTTCCCAAATATTAACAGGTTTTTTCCATCTTTTTAAAATCTAGAAGCTTGTTTAGCCAGTGGAAGTACTGGACAAGATAACCCTTGGTGACTCTCAAGATTCCATAGTCAAAAAAACCTCAATTGCAGATACAGATCTTAGAATAAGTAGAGTTTAACGTGTTGATAGTGTCAGTATGGGCAGTGTAAATTTCAGGTGATCTTTAACTATTCAGTAAATTCATATAAAGGAATTGAATATACAAACAGTAGAGGATTAAATTAACAAAAGATAATATAATATCATTTTGATACAGATTGTCTCAAGACTGAAATGCATAGGAGAGTGATTTTGTGAGTTCATACTTTGAAATCATCAGAAGTAGCAGCAGGCTTATGACGTATGGCAGAATATCCTCAAAATAAAAGCACCTTGTCAGCATTACAGTAATGCATCATCACAACAAAGAAGTAAATTTATCAAAAAAACATGGTCACTTCATGATACACTATTTCATAAACATAGTTTGAAATCAGGTTATTTGTAGGAGAAATATTTCTTAATTTTTGTTTAATACTGTAGAACCTTTTCAGACTTTTATGTCTTTTGAACTGTAGTTCTACCCATTTTTGCAAGTAGAGAACTGCTCTTGTCTTGGAACTACATGCACTGAGTCCTCAGCCATATTATAGCCTAGTTAAAAAATTGAAATACCTACTTTGTTAAATTCTTCCTAAATTTCCCACAGTTTGTATCACTCCTTAGTGCTCTCTTTATAGCTTCATCTTGGTTTCCTTATAAAATTTTCTTTCGGGATTTCATCCTTTTAGGAATAGATGACTGACATATTTCTATCTCATCTGACCTATACTTTTCATCCACTTTCACAAAAGATGCTTTATTATTTAGTTTACATGAGTACCGTTAATAAACCATTTTATCCAGATACTTTATAGAACTAAAATACCCCCACAGAAACAAAACTTAAAAGCTTTACCATATTCATGGGAAACTGTAAGTTAAATTAATCCGTTTTACAAATAGTAAATAATATTGACTGCTACATTCATGATATCATTTCCCAGCATCAGAAAACAATTTGCAGAACAGACGTCTGAAACTTGACTACGAAGAAATCACACCGTGCTTAAAAGAAGTAACTTTGATTTGGGAAAAAATGTTGAGTACACCTGGAAGGTCAAAGATTAAATTTGATGTGGAAAAAATACACTCCGCTGTTGGGCAAGGTAAGCACAGTTTGTTATTCTGAGTTATTGAAATGCATGTAAATTGTATTAGAAAAAAAACTGGGTGACCGCTTGACCACTCCTTACAACCAGGTTCTCATTAGAGCTGCTCCTCGGGCTGTTGCCTAAACAAGTCACAGTGTTCAGGACCATCATGGTTGTGCGAATGCAAATACCAGTCCCTTTCAGGAGCAGCTGCAGTTGTATTACTGGAGCAAATTCATATTTTAATAACATTTGTCCTTACAGGAGAGTTGTACAGTACCTCAGTGTATTAGAGTTGTTGCAATCTGATTTTATAAATGAAAAGTTATAATTAAAGAAAAAAAAGCCTGGATAATGCCAAAGAAATTACTGTGTAAATAACTGAGGAAGCGCTCTGCACTGTTATCTGGGAATTCTCTGTTCCAACCTGGGTACTATGTCTGCATACAAACAGTATACATGGGTGTCTCTGCAGAACTGCCTTTTCTCTGAGTTTAACAACACATTTTACCTGGAAATACCACTTACAGTCTTCCTCACAACTGCAGGGCTGAGCAACCAGCCCCTCTCTCCACTGCATCAAAAGTAATATAACCTAAGGATATTTTTTAAATGTTCTAAGAAGTTGGGTTATTGCTCAATGTTATTTGTGCCATGATTAGTCCCGAAGGACCATGCTGAGTGCTGTATGTAGCTGACGGTGAAGATGGCTACTCTAAGGAGCTTGTTATAGTGTTGTAGGCTCTAGATCACATCTCATTTGTACCTATTTGTACTTCTGGTATGTGTGCATCCTACCTTCCTAAAACTTACTCCTAATAACAGAGTCAGTGCTACATTAGTGAAAAGGGAGAGTTAGTTCTATTGCAGTGCTTTATTGTGTACTTTACATGGGAAAATGGGAGATAAACTAGAACTTTTCAGATTCAAGTATTGCAATTCTTGATGCCTCTTCTAAGACTTCTCAGACTTAGGCAGCTCACCGTGTTTCTGCCTTAAATCTCTGCTGTTAAGGTGCTGGTGTCTTTTAGTGGTTGAGGAAGTGCAAGCACTGTAGTTTGATCTGGTTCTATGGCTCACTGGAGGTAGCAGATAGGGATCTGCTTGCCTGTCTAGCAGATACAGATCTTCAGTTCCTCGATCCTGTTAGCTCAACTATAGCTGAACCCTCAGTAGGAGTACAATTTACTGGTTTAATTACTTTCTTCCCACAGGAGTACCACGCCACCATCGTGGGGAGATATGGAAGTTTCTAGCAGAGCAATACCATCTTAAACATCAGTTTCCGAGTAAACAACAACCAAAGGACACACCATATAAAGAACTCCTAAAACAACTAACTTCCCAACAGCATGCAATACTTATTGACCTAGGTAAGTACAGTATCGTCTGAAATTAAAACAAGGGTTTATAGTCTCTGGAAGATAATTAAATAAAATAAGGTTACACAAAAAAAGCCTTTCACCATTTGATAACAGACTGTTGGTGAGAACTGCTTTTCATCTGGTGTAAGTGAGAAACCAGATGATGTTTGTCCAAGAGGATCCAACCTCTTGTGTGAGAGATAATCCCACGCTGAAATCAGTGTTCATTATGCTCTTCCCTAATAAAGGCAAAAAATAAAGAATGTCTTCCAGAGCATATTAGAACCGTTTGCGGTTTTGGTCTAAGAAGTTGTGGGGGAAATTTAAAAAGTCCGTAATTACTAAGTTTGGTTAAATGAACTTGACATGAAAAACTCTATCAAGGGAAGTCCTGCAATGCAAGTAGTCAAATGCCGTGTGATAGAATGATAAAAATTTATGGGAAAAGCTGTACTTGGCCTAACCTGGATGATTAATACCTATTGCGTTATTTTCTTTTACATTTTTTCTGTAAAGCAGTAGTGCAGAGTCATGAAGGACACCTCATGATTCTGCCTTCTATAACTTCTCAAAAAGTATTTGAGCATTTTTCATTGCAAATGACTCTACCTCCTTTCTTGCCTGTTGAGGGATTACCTATACCCAGAGCTGTCTGGGAGTACCCATTTGTTAAAAGCTCCATGTGCAGACTGTTTTCAGTGGCTACTGAAGTGTTAGAAGATTTGTCAGGTTCAGATGGTAACCTAAGATTTATGCAGTAAAGAGAGTATTTTCTCCTTTTTTGCAATACTTGGTAAAGTGAGTCAAAATATCAAGGCAATGTGTAGAAGACAGGAATGTGATGGAACAGGTGTGTGTCTGCAGAAACTGACATGAGCTGATGTGGAAGGGGTGGAGGTCAATGCCACCTTCACTCTCCCCAGCTTTACAGGCTTGCCAGTTTTCGACTTGGCACTGGGAAAGTAACACTCCAAAAGGTCCCTTCATACCAGCTGGGAATAGGCAGTTGTACATAGGTAAATTGTTCCCTTCAGACTTTTCATACCAGTTCTAGGAAATCCCCTGGGTTGAACAGTGCCAGGTGCAGTCTTTTGTTTTTGAGAGAGGCTTTTACATGCAACCAGAGATCATTTGCTAGCAAGTACCTATTGGTCCAGCATACCAGGTGTTGATAGCCCTGTCAGTGAAGGTTGTGATTCTGTTGCACTGACATGGTATAAGAGGTGAACAGTTCTGTGCTGGTCTTGAACACGTTTAGCAGAGGGGGGGGGTGGATGACTCCTGGACAGTAGGGAGCACAGTCAGTCTGAGCCTGGTTGTCTCACACAGCAAACTGTGGCTTACTGGCTCATCAAGCTGTTCATATTTTCTGCCTGGTCCTGCACACAGATACGTTCTATCTTAGCCATGTGCTCTTCTTGTAGAAACAAATGGCTGCCTGTGTTGGCAAATTGGTAACTTCATGGTGGTTTTCATGCAAGGTGTTTTTGCCAAGGTGCTGTTTGCCAGCTCGTTTATTATGGGAGGGATTGGGCATTGTCATTACAGCAAGATGAAGTTAAGAAGCTGAAGACTTGCTAGTGATTCACACTGAAATAGAGCTGTTCTGCGTGGTAACAGACAGCATAACTACATAGGCAGCTAAAAGGAATTTGCATCTTCTGACTTGTGTTCCTTCAGGCTATCTCTTAAACCTTTTAGAATCCTTCTGAAAGCATGCTCTTCTACCTTGAAATAAAAACCTATATTCTTACAACATATGGTTGTAATGTTTGAAAACCTTTCCCAAATTAGGCTAAAGAGGTCTTGCTAACACAGTAGGAGCCAAAGCTCTAATAGTAGCGCTCACACTTAGTTGAACTGATGTATCTTCAGCTATACGTAGTGCTTCCTGAGAATGAGGCCAGCACTGTGGACCTGGATGCAGAGGTAAGGTACAGCAGCTGCTTTCCTGGCCCAGTTTACATGTCATGGTACTATTTCATTACATGAACTAGGAGAAAAGCCACAATTCTCTGAAGACTTTTATATGTATTTATTTTGTGAGTCCACGTGCACAACCACTGCAGTCACTGGGAATTTCCTGAAGTTCAGTAAATGATTTCGGCTCTCAATAAGGTAGGGTAAACTGACTTCTAGATACTATCAGTATAGGAAACCATCCATCACTGGGTATTTGCTGAACACAGTAGAAAATTGTATTTTGTTTTATTACATTTTGAAAAATAAAGTAGTAGGTAGAGTCTCTTTTCATCAAAGATAGAGGTCTTTGCTCCAAAATAAAAGCTAAAATCCTTAGTTAAGTTAGCACCAGGGCACTCAGAAACAAATCAGTTGTTCTTCTCCTCCATTTACTGGTTTTTAGAACTTATTTGCATTTTTATTTTTGCTCAGCATTTCACTTTTCTTCATGACTTACATGAAAGGAGCCTTGCTGTGTGAGTGAGGCAGTGCAGGTCTGCCTTTTGACTGTCTTGTCAAAATAATAAGCTACTTCTCATTTGAAAGCCAGAAATATTCTGGAACATTCGACTCTGACACCCTGGTCAGGGAGACCTACTGAGAACTGAATGCCATGTGCCATGTGCCATGACAGGTCAGAGCAGCTACCGGATGGCAGAAGGACTCTGCCCTGGTCTTTGTCTTCTTGAAAGAGGAGCTCTGATATTATCTGTCAGCACAACAACATTCCAGGAGCTAAGGGGTGGGGTGATATTTAACAAGTGGGCAAACAAAAAACAAGCTCCACTTAGTGCTAGAACAAAAGAGGTATTCTTGTTTCTTCTCTGTTGAGCTCTTTCACAGAGGAAGTCTGATAGGTGGAGAGTTTTTTCCTAAAAGTGAAAAATTCCCATTTGGAAAAGTGTTTGGAAAATAAAAAGTCTTTCAATGTGAAGTCCTTAATGTCTTTGTTTTACAGAACCATGGAGTTGTTGAGATTGGAAGGGAGCTCTTGCTCAAAGCAAGGTTTGCTCAGGCTGCCCAGGTTCATGTTTGCTCAGACTTTGAATATGTGCATAGATGGAGTTTCCAGAACCTCTTTGGGTAGCCTGTGCCACTGTCTGGCCACTCTTACAATAAGAAAAAAGGTTTTTTAAATGATAGGTGGAATTTCCTGTATTTCAATTTGTGCCCATTGCATCTTGTTCTGTCAGTAAGCACTATTGGGAAGAGCTGGTTCCCTCTTCATTTCCTCCCACTGGGTATTTGTGCACACCGGTAACATCCCCCTGAGTCTTTTCTTCTTCAGGCTGAACAGTCCCGGTTCTCTTAACCTTTCTTCTTGAGAGAGATGCTCCTGTTCCTTCATCTTCTTTGTGGCCTTTTGCTGGACTCTCTCCAGTATGGCCATATCTCTCTTGTCCTGAGAAGCCCAGAAGTGGGCACAGCATTCCAAATGTGGTCTCACCACATGCTGAGTAGAGGGGAAGGATCACCTGCCTCCAACTGCAGGCAACACTCCTAAGGCACCCCAGGATGCCATTAGCGTTCTTTGCTGCAGTGGCAGATTGCTGACTCACGTTCAGCTTGGCAACCAGCAGGGCCCTCAGGCCTTTTCTACAAAGCTGCTTTCCAGATGGGCAGCCTCCAGGAAATACTGGTGCTTGGAGTTGTTCCTCCCCAGGGGCAGGATTTTTGCACTTACCTTTGATGAACTTTCTAAAGTTCCTGTCAGCTCATTTCTCCAGCCTGCTGCCCTCTGAATGGCATCAGTGTATCTGTCACTCCTCCCAGTTTTGTATGATCTGCAAACTTGCTGAGGGTGTGCTCTGCCCCATTGTCCAGGTGTCTGCTCTGTCCCCAGAGATAGCTCAGATGTTCTAAGCCTGTGCCTGGATTCTAAAAATTTTTTTAAAAGCCAACGCTGTTTAATCAAGAAAGTAGAACTGGGTGGCTCATCAAGCCACTGAATTGAGTCTCCCACTATTACAGACAACCAGCCTTTAAGAAAGGCTGGTACTAAGTCCTTTAACAAACTGATCAGTCCTAAGAACCAGGTATTCAGCTGTTCCAAACAACAGATTGTCACCATCCCCCTGACAGTTTCAAAATTAATTTTGCAATTACTGTAACAAAACAGTGGTAGAGTATGAGAGTCAATTGTTTCATATTGTTAACTTCTTACAGTCTTCCTGGGGGTTGGTTCAGAATCTGCTTTTCTAAAGAATCTACGTTTTTGAAGGACTGTTCATTAGATAACATGGCAAGGGTTGGGGGGGGGGGTGTTTATTTTTTAGTTTAAATCACTAACTTCAGCTCTTTCCACAGGGCGCACGTTTCCAACACATCCATACTTCTCAGCACAGCTGGGAGCTGGGCAGCTGTCACTCTACAATATTTTGAAGGCCTATTCACTTCTGGACCAGGAAGTAGGATATTGCCAGGGTCTTAGTTTTGTAGCAGGAGTTCTACTACTTCATATGAGTGAGGAAGATGCTTTCAAAATGCTAAAGTTTCTCATGTTCGACATGGGCCTGAGA
>NW_020955433.1:1006452-1106299 GCF_003031625.1 Empidonax traillii
CACAGCTGGGAGCTGGGCAGCTGTCACTCTACAATATTTTGAAGGCCTATTCACTTCTGGACCAGGAAGTAGGATATTGCCAGGGTCTTAGTTTTGTAGCAGGAGTTCTACTACTTCATATGAGTGAGGAAGATGCTTTCAAAATGCTAAAGTTTCTCATGTTCGACATGGGCCTGAGAAAACAATATCGTCCTGACATGACAATTTTACAGGTATGATTTCAGGGGGTTTTTTTGAGTAGAGGATGTGAATGTTAAATCATAATAATGCAACATAGATAGCACTGTCAAAACCTGAACTCGAACTTAAACTGACTTCTCAAAAAATAGGGAAGGATAATCTGGGAAAACAATATGTCATCTTAAATGCACTAGTTTCAGATCAGAAGATTTCATGGGAAATTATGGAAACTATAAATAGAAAGAATTCTGTTGTGTTGTTGGAGCTTCAAATGACCCTGCAAATGAGCCTGTCATTGGCTCACAGGTGACCCATCCTGTGTCTTTTAGGTAGCTTCTGTGTGTTTCTTGTCTTCACATAATTCTGTCCAAATATTAATTGTCAAATATCTTTCTCTGTTTTTAATAAGTATGAAACCTGGACTTTGCTACTATGAGCATTAAAATATGCTTATATTGTCTCTTGTTCTTATTCCGTGCAGATCCAGATGTACCAACTGTCTCGACTTCTTCATGACTACCATCGAGACCTCTATAGCCACCTAGAGGAACATGAGATTGGCCCCAGCCTCTATGCTGCTCCCTGGTTCCTCACCATGTTTGCCTCCCAGTTTCCCCTTGGATTTGTATCCAGAGTGTTCGGTAATTCTTCATAAAACTTCTATCTGTTCTTTTTGAAGTCTTATATTTGGAATCTTGTTATTAGGAATAGCGTTATTATCCCATGTGTTTCAGACACCCAGGAGACACATTTTGCTCACTGTGAACAGAAGAAAAACAACAGAGGTCATCCTATGGAGTGTGCAGTATTTCAGTGAAAGTGGAAAAGAGAGAAGGAAAGCAAAGAACAGTCCCTGTCTTGTCTTTTCATTCTCATTGTTAACTTTTCCCACCCTGTAACCACTTGTAGAGAGGATGGAAAATTTGCTACCATGAAGGCAGAAATTTTGCTATGACAGTGGCACTTCAATTTCAACACCAACAATAAGTTACTTTCAAGCTGAAAGGAGGTGTGACAAAGGCGTCATCTGAGAGATGAATCTGCTTACTCTGTTATCATTGTGCTCAACAGTGTCAGCAGAGAATGTTTTTTAGGGTTGTGTTGTAAAACACACATAGAGAAATCACTTGCAGTTTAATGGGTTTACTCTGCAGAAATGTAAGACTTTTAAACTAGAATTTCTTGTATTTTTTAGTCTGTCTCACTTTCCAAAAATGTTTAGAAGTGTATGGGGTTTAGACTCTAAAGTCACTTCTGTTACTATTTTTAGAATCTACAGAAGTTCTCTTTTTTAATTCAATTCCAATTAGGAATTCACCTTGATGCTACCTTATGGGTGTATATTTCATAGATGGTTTGTATTTCCTTTTCAGATGTTTGGTTTTCAACTTCAATGTGTGGTACTGGATTGTCCATGATGAGCAGGGTAGATTAGAGCTTTCTTTCCGATTCCTCTTGTCTGATGAGAAGCTATTTTCATTTTCCTTAGCCTCATTTTAGAGATGCAATGAAGAAATTATTTATTAGGGTATTAATATTGACACTTTCCTGACTTAAAAAGCACATAGTCTTATCTATCACAAATGATAAATATAGAGCCCAAGAAGAACCAACAAGAATCCTGTCTTGTTTCTGTTTAAGGGCATGCTAAAAGTAGTGCTAGAAAAATTCACAGTGAAAAGGATGGTGTGTATATCTAAGCAGAACTATATGTCCTATGATTAGCATCTGAACTCCAGGGAAAACTGCAGTTGTTTTTTTTTTCTGGAAGAGTTCAAAGCAGGCTAATGTAAATCAACAATATCTATCTGACAGTAATAATCTGTAGGAATTAAATGAAGCACTGTACATGAGTGTCATACACTGAGTTTATAACCAGTTTATCTCTCGATTATTCTTAATTGTTCATAGTATTGTACATGGTAAGAAGAGTCTTTGAATTGGACAATTGACTGCAGTGAGGTTATAAATGTGCCTTGTGTATCCAGTATATTTGGATTTCTGCCTTAATACACGGATTAGTACTTTATCTGTCATTGGAGCATTGTAGGGCTTTAGAAAACAAAAAGTTTGCATTAGAATAGAAGAATAGATACAGGATCTTCACACATCTGATTTTAGATCAAGGAGAGTAAAGCATGTGTGACAGAAACTGTTGCCTCTTAAAAACCTCAGATGTTTTTTTAGAGAGAAATTTCAGCATTACCAACACTTGCCGTTTTTAGTGTTTCAAAGTGTTTAGTAATTTCCTTAAGACAGTGATTACTAGAGCTATGTAGGTTGAGAACACTGGGTACTCTCTTACATTAGAAAATAAAATTTCATCTTCACCCATATTAAAGACTCTGAAACATAACTTTGAACCTAAAAAAAAACTAAAGCTGTCACTTTACTAGTGACTGTCATTAGCAGTATGGCAAGTTAGGATCCAGTCATTTCTGACCTATGTGTTTGTACACTTTTGCAGAAACGTACGTTTTCATTCCTCACTTATTAGACCCTTGGGATGAAAGAATGTTGATGCTGAAGTAACTGATGTATCGGTTAATAAGACTGTGAGACTGCACTGCCACTTTCTAGCATGGTACCTCTGAACCCTTGGTATCTGAAGCTAGCCCACTGCTATTTAATAATACAGTTGTTACAGACCACTTCCTTTAGATTTCCATAGAATGTGCTTTTTGCAGGCATCGTACGGGCAATATGTAAAAGTGGGCTAGACTGTTTTATGAGTGAAATACTAAAGCTCCTTTTAACTTTTTAATTATCTGCCCAAACTTTCAACATTTCTCCTGAGCAGGATTTGATGAAAATACAGTGTTAAGAAATGTGTTCTTTAGTACCCTTGCTTACTTATTAATAAAGGAGACTTTATAGAATAGTGTTTATTTTATTTTGAGTTTGTAGATAAAACTTAAGGTTTTTTTTTTAATCCCCTAGGCTGCCAGTCATGCTGACATTAATTTGGGTACCTTCACTGTATTGTTGTTGGCAGGGAGCCCACTTAACAGGAAGTGGGGGGAGTGGATAACAAACAGGTCTTTGTTAAGTACTTGCTGTTTTAAATGAGAGAGGGATTTCAGCCCTATATTAGCAGCTCAGCTCATACAGACATTAATTAACAACTTTTAGGTCACCTTGAGTTAATCTGCATATCATTATGGGGCAGGTGCTGAATCATAAATACACATTATTTTCAGCTCTGCGTTTTTTCATTTTGTGTTTCCTAGCTGTCCTTCAGCTTTTCCTGTCCTAATATAGAGCTTTCCCTATGAATCATTTTCCCATCGTTTTGAGTTTCAGTAGAGAATTGAGGCAGATGCCTGCTCTGTTTCCATTTTTTAATCATTCCGGCCTTTGGAGTTCACATTCAAGTCAGCACAGAGTTGAAAAATGTTACACTATTTTTAGGACAAACAGCAGCTAAGTGCAAGATTTATGTTTAGTTATTACCTGTGCTTTTCTTTCTTGGAGAGAGAGAGTGAAATGAGCTATGGCTTCAACATTACAAGCAAAAGAGTGCAAGGGGGGAATTTCATTGTGATACAAATTTGGAAAGAGTTTGCATTTACTAAGAAAGGCAGTGTTAGGCAGTGTTTTCATAGGTTCTTCACTACATCAGAGATACCTGTAGTTTTGCTAGTAGTTGTTTCCCTTACTGTATGGTGGGTTTTTCTATTGTTTCATATGTTAGATGCTTCTGCCTATATCAAGTCCCTCTAAAACCAGTAGCAGATTCTGAGTTACAGTAGCAGGAAAGTCAAACGCAGAGAAATACTGTTTATACAGATTGGCTTTGTGACGATTGGTTTCTTGTCTGATGCTTTCATTGCAGACTTCTGTTTCTTTACTCTCTAAATACATAGGCACTTTGTAAAGGACAAGGAAAGAAAGTACCACTATGTACTGTGGTTTCAGTGCGCTTGAATGTATGCCAGGTGCTGTCATTGCAGGATCCCCTGCAATATTTACACTTGAGGTGTATTACTAAGATTTCAGGGTACTTATTAGTGTAGTCATTAGAATATTAACCAAAGTGGTTGAGACACATACTAAAAATAAACACATGCATATGAAACTTGATGCTGCTGGAAAGTGTGTATTTAGCCTCATGTGATCAGTGTTGTATTAGCTGAGGTTTTCCAGCTCTCTCCACCAGATGAGAAAAGAACAGATTTTCAGGTCTTCAGTTGTGTCTTCAAGTTTAGGTTTTGCCTGTTGTATTAGGATTTTTAAAGGGCACTGGGATTAGTTTTCTATTCAAATTTGTATTCCTGTGAACATCAAAAAAGCCCTCTAAACTATTATGTGCACAAAATAGGGCAACACTGACAAACTCGATTACCTGGTTTATTGTGTACTTTGCATAAATTTGAACAGGATTTTAGTAAGTGAATGTGATAGTCACAGTAATAATCTTGATCCTATAAAACTTCTAAAGCCATAGCCAAAAGCATGTGTCTGGCACAGTATATCTAACCTCCAGCTTGCTCCTATGAGAAGCAGTTGTCCTTGGACATTTTATTGTTTTAATATTCTTGTCAAAAGATGTGATTGCTTGATAGAACCTTTCTTCTTTGTTTTCACAGATATGCTCTTTCTTCAAGGATCAGAGGCTATATTTAAAGTGGCTCTGAGCCTTTTGGGAAGTCACAAGCCCTTGATTCTGCAGCACGAGAACCTAGAAACTATTGTTGATTTTATTAAAAGCACTCTCCCCAACTTGGGTTTGGTACAGATGGAAAAGACCATTAGTCAGGTATGAAATATTCTGAACGTACGAGAGGTGTGCAAAGGAATGCTCTTTTCCTTGACAGAAAACTCGAATCTGTGTGCTACTTCTAGATGAGAATTCTGTTATTGTAGTTCTGAAGATGCTGAAAACTTTTGATAGCAGATGACTTGTATAGTAGCTTAGTATTCATATAGCTACATGTTGGTTATGGTCACTTCATGAAGCCTTTAAGAAAAATTTGTTTAATTTTTTTTTTTCACCAAAGAATCTTACCCTCCAAGTCTCATTTCAGAAGCAAAAATTGACTTCAAGAGCCTCTTCAGTGTTGACCTTACTTAATGAAATTAGAAGTCTCCCTCCATTGACTCTGTCTATACCGGCTTTTATGGTGCTGGTTCAGTATGTAAAAACAGTACCTTTGTAATTCTGCCAGGAGCACAGGGGGCAGTGCAGGCTCTCGCAGTGAGTAGATAGCAAAAACTGGGAATCCTTGCTATTTTCTTTTTTAACAGCAGACTAGGAAAATGATGCAATATTGCTAAGCTAGCAGGATACTCCAAATGATAACTGTGGAATTTGAAAAAAAATCACAAATTATTGCAGTTAAGGCTTGCTTGTTTAAAAACCTTAAGTGTTGTCACACTTGACATCTAAACCGCAGCAGGCAAGTCGAAGAGAAGGCCTTCTGTGGTCCAAAGCACAGGGGCTGTACTGTGCAGAACTGTGTTGTGCCCACAACTCAGTGAGAGCTGCAGGAGATGAAAGCCTGTGGCTTTACAAAGAAAGCAGGCAGCAGCACAGCACATTGCTGCAGGCTTGGGAGGGGCTCCCTTCTGAGCCTGGGCAGAAAAACTTGTAGGGGACACATGCTCACAGTAGGATCAGAAAAATTGGTTCTGGTCCTTACTATCAAAGGAAGGAGGGGAGAAGGAGAAAGCCTGTGCAAGGGGAAGGAAAGCAGGCAATTTCCAGTGGCCTCAGGGGATTGCTTGTATGTTACCTGCCAGGCTTGAAAGACTTGCAGTGCTTGGGTGACCTGCAGAAAATTGTGTGCTTCGAGCAGCAAGGAGAGATGTTCTGTTTAGGCAGCTCTGACTGCTCTAAATTTGAAGTGGATAGGTAGAAGTGAGTTGAAGGGAGAGCAGTTCCCGTACTTTGATCAGGGCTGACTTTGAAGAGAGCAGCTGTTTGACCAGGCCTGCAGTTCGTACGCAGCTCCTGGACTAATCCCTATGCTCCTCACACCTTCTGTAGCATGGCCTTTGGTTTACATGCCTCAACAAGCCTTCAGTTAGCTAGTTTTCAAGTCAAACTTTTGATTTGCCTCATGTTTCCCCCCTTTCAGATTTGATACTCTGGTTATGACAGCAGGGATTTCCCTCCTTCCTCAAGAGCACAAAGGCTAGAAGTGGCAGAGGTCATGAGAGGAGCTAGCATTCTGCCCTGCTGAATTGCATTGCTTGTTTTATTGAAATTTCAACAGGGTGTCTCCTCCAGAGATGCTCAGATCTACAGAAAATGAAAGTTCCATATGTGTAATCAAACTGAAGATTTGAGTTTATTCTGCAGCTATTCATCTATTCTACAGAAGGCTGTAGACACCTATACTTAAAAACTCAGTATATTATGTTTCTGTTGTAATACAACTGTGAGACAGGATTTTTTTAGCACATGTACCCTCTGACTGAAACATTTCATAAACTGATGTTTTCTTTAACCAACAGTTAAAGTTTTGTAGACAGTGCAAATAAATAAAATAGGAAATTGTTCCTGTTATTTCAGCAGGTATTTAAGATAGGTTTTACATTTGACTCATTTCCAAAAGGAATAAAGTACAAGAAGTTTAAAAATAAAGAATAACCCATGAACTTCTCTTCTTGGGCTATTTTTCAGATGCATCTTTAAATCAACTTTTATTTCTTCTATGTTCTGTGATTGGCACACTTTTCCATTTAATGTACCATCTTCTTCACTGCTTTTAGAGGAGATAAATACTTCAGGGACATTGGGGTCATATGAATTTGCCATGAATTATTTCAAGGCAAATGCTTGCCAAAACCTAGAAAAAGGAAAATACAATAGTAGGTTTTTTTCCCTTGGGTCATTCTGTGCACCTCAATTTATTTAGCTGCTTTTAAAATAAAAGGTTTTCCTAATGTCCATATATAAGACTGAGCATTCATTTCAGTGATTCACAGTTAACAATAGAAATCTGCTTGGACATTACATAATCTTTCCGTTAGGTCTATTACTGTAAGGATAGATTATTTAATTTTTTTCAGTCTGTAAAGGTACTGTAGAATTATAAATAAAGCCAGCAAGATTTACTGTTTTTAATTTAAAGCTGTTTTTCTGCTTAGCCTTACACTTTTACATGGGCACATGGTTTTGGGCCACACGTTTTCCAAAGTGAAAACTAATTTCAAGTATGTGTAGGAGGGTTTATGCCAACCTGAGATGCATTAAATTTGAAAAGGGGAATAGCCTACTAAGTCTACACTTCTTGAAAGCTTTAGTGTAAGTAGTTTCACTGAAGTCAGGCAGCAAATCAGTAGCAAAGTTTTTAAGTAGATATAATGTCAATGTATTGCACCCCACTGCCACAGTCTTGCCATTTCCAGAGCAGGAAACGTGAATTACAAAAAGTAAGTCCTTTTATTTGTATGCAGTCATAAGATATTTAAGTCTAGATCTAGACCCATAGATTTTAAAGCATTGGAAGAGCTATGGTTTTGATCTGCACAGCACCTAATAATATTTTTATATACAACAGGTGTTTGAAATGGATATTGCCAAACAGTTGCAAGCTTATGAAGTTGAATATCATGTGCTTCAGGATGAGCTTATAGATTCATCTTTAAATGACAATCAGAGACTGGATAAATTAGAAAAGGCAAACAGTAGCTTGCGCAAACAAAACTTTGATCTGCTGGAAGAATTGCAGGTACAATTTTTATTTCATATTTAATTAACATTATAATTTATACAGCTTTTCAGAAGAGACTGTTGTACACCACACTCTTTGGTCTAGTGAGTTCAAAGTGTACTTACTTTCAAGTTTAATTTATTTTAGCTCTTAAAGTTTATATGCAGAAGAAATTCTGAGAGGGGGGTGGATAGAGCTTATGCTTATAGTTAGTGAAAACTTGATTCATCACACTGTCTTCTCTCTTGTAATTAAAATCATAGCTGTAGAAGATAACTAAAAAGACACCAAGTGCTTTTTCAACTTCATTTTTACATTTTCCATCACTGCTTTATTTTAAAGCAGGGATAGTAGTCTATCAAAAATGGGAAAATTCCAGTGTCACAATTTAGAGATACATTAGAGACAGGATACATTGTCTGTAAAGACATACTTTTCATTACAATTACAATGCATTGCCAGATAATGGTGGGTCATGGTTTGTCAATGTTTTTCCTGCAAAGGCTGAACTTTTTAACCCACCATAATTACATAAAGGGCAGTGAGTCATCAGAAAGGCAAATACTTCCCTGAAAGCCAAGCCCATCCAGCACTCGTCTCTGTTATCCAGTGCTGAAACTTCCAAACAGATATTTGATGGTGTCAAAGTACCTCAGCTACAGATCTCACATGATGAGTTTGAACAATCTAATACTTTGTTTCCCCATGAAATAGAATGCCAATATGTGCAGCCTTTTGGAGGAGAATTTTTGAATTTTTCAATATGAATTTTCCATGTGCATATTGCTCTAAATCCCCTTCTTCCCCTTTGCCTCCAAATCTGTCATTCATTAAACTCAATATTGAGATGAAATAAGGATGCAGCTAACAGGCTGAGTTGTCTTTGCTTTGCACAACAAATGTGACTGGCCAAAATTGTCTCCCAATTTACCCACATAGAAGCTTATCTTAACCTGTGGTTCTTTGGTATAAAATTTGCAGACTTGGTGGCTTTCTAATTTCATTACTTTACATTATATTCTGAGTTTAACTGTGAATGAACCAAAGCAATCAAGTTGAGACAGGGAAGTTTCTTGTTATAGACAAAATCATAGTTGTACTCTGAAGTGTATAATAACATTCATACTTGCATTTAACTTTGCAATGTTTTGTAATTTCCTAAGTATTTTATATGTATTCATGTATATTAAAAAAAAAAATTCAAAGATGATTTCAGTGATTATTGAATTTACTTTTTTTTTCCCCCTTCCTGTCCTTCCTCCCCCTCCTTCTATCTTTTTACTTTCAAAGGTGGCTAATGGGAAAATCCAAAACCTTGAGGCTACGGTAGAGGTCTTATTGACCAATGAAGGCAAACTGAAGCAGTCCATTCTCACTCTTGAGCAGGAGCGAGCAGCTTTGCTGAAAGCAGTGGAAGAGATGCAGAAAAAGATTGGTGATACAGACGGGAAGCCTCTACTTACTAGACAAAAACATATGGATGCTGACTGACATGCACAGTTGGAATGGAGCAGAGAAACTGAGCAAGAAACAAAGGGAAGAACAGTCTTTTTGTCATGATCCAAGGGGATTTGACATTGTCACATTCATTGTACATGCCTTACTGTAGCAAAGCAGGATACAGGCATGGTGGCTTCCCGTATCAGAGAGGCTTTTTTCTTGGGGAGAAGACTTTTCTTCTTAGTATGCAGAAATACTATGAAGAGTAAGATGCCACATAATAAGTAATAAGCAGGAGAAACTTAATAGTTTACAGTCATACACAATGCACTGTAAATAGGCTATGGATTCTTCAGTAAGTGCTTCTAAACCTAAGTGCTTTGGGTTTGTCACATTTTTTTTTGTTTTTGTCTGGATCACCACTGTGATCTTTTAGAAGGTCCTTTGAAGAAATATGGCAGTGTAAAACCTTTGAATGGATGACTGCCCCACTGAAGCTATGCAGTGGAAACATTTACAGAGAGTTTTGTGATTGGACTTGAGATTTTTGACAGTGTAATTCCCCTACATCTTGACTGGGTTCTGTTAATTATGTTTATGCTTCAGAAAACTGCTTCCTTACACTTGAAGGTGTCAATTCATTGGACTCCAAGGAGCTGGACTTTTATCATATGTAACTATGCATAATTGGGGGGTTGCCATCTGTTTTTATAAGTATGTTGGTTTAGTATATTTTTTGTTTAACAGCCATTAATTTAGTGTATTATCGGTTGGCATTATCTGGTAAACCTACTGTATATAATAACTGCATTATTCTTAACAAAATATATTGCCATTGATTTGGTGAAGCCTGTGACTCTTGTAGCATCATCTGAGGATTTATATTCATACTCTTCAAGTTTCATCTTATTTATTTCTGACCTGCTGTGTGATGTAAGACATATTTTTGCTGGGAAACTAATGCCCATTGTCATTTTCCCTTTCTTTGGTACTCTGTGCCCACCCATCCTCAGAGAAATGCTCTTTAAGACGTTTTTCTGAAGAAGTGGAGGCATTTCAAGAGCTTCGTGCTGTGCCAGATAGGCTTAAAATGTTTTATAAAGGGTATTGCAGTTCTGATAGGAACTCCATTCTTTTTCGCAATGCATCTTTCAAGTAAGATTACATACATAAAAAAACAATTCTCACTTTCCTTAATACAATGAAAGTAGTTTGCAAGCCAGTTAAAGCACCACTGTGCAATAATATCTATGAATACCGAGTTGTTTAGGTTTGCTTCAGAATTAAGAATAGTGCCAAGTTTTCTTCAGTCCCCAAGCACAGTTTAATAGGCATCGGTGTTTTGTTATGGTGAAGATTGATCCAGGACATGAATTTTATATGTTTGGTTTCTTGCAAATCCACTTTGTATTCACTTAGTATTGAAATTCCACATAAATCAGTTATATTAATCCACTTAACCCTTGAGCTTGTTTTATTATTTGGAAATCCGTAGTGAAGCTCATGGTTCATGTTTAAAATCTTGTCATAATAGACCTCATACTGTTAGAGCACTCAGTAATGTTGCATTTTTACAGCATAGTGTCATAATTCATACACTGACTTCTTAACAAGAGCAATAAAAAAAACAATAATCCATGCCTACATCTATGTTTGTACATTTTTTGACATTTAAAAACAAAAGCACAGTTGGTGGGGTGACAGTTCAGAATTGTGTAAGATGAAACTTTCCCTGAAAGAAAGTCATCTACAGTGATTGTTAATTTTATATGTACTGATGGAAAATTCATTTATACCCATTAGAAAATTCAACACCCTGGTACAGTGAAACAGTTGCTTCTATATAGTCGTAAAAGCATAAAGTTGTTTGTTATCTATTTACCACATTTGTGCATTCTGAGAACAGAGACTAGTTCGCATCTAAGTGAACTTCCTTCTGGTATTCCACAAAACTGCAGCTAGTAGGACTCTGAACAAAGGACAGTAATCTATGCACAGCAAAGAAGACAACATAGCTGGTGCCTTTTCTCCTTTGGGATCTTAGTCTACCATTCAGCAGAGCAAGGAGCTAAATCCAATTTTTTTTACTTCAGGTTGACCACAGTAGGTGCTGCAATTCCACTGTAATAAAACAGCTGGGTATGTCAACAGAGCTGAGTTATACTGGTTCTTACCCAAGTCAGGCGGGATAGTGTCAGTGCCCTAAATGCATTCCCCTCTCTCCTGGAGATTTGGCCACTTAATTAGATAATGCAGACAACTAGTTTTGAGGCACTTCAGGCCTCCAGTAGCTTTGGGCCTCAGTGTCTGCAGGCCTTGCAGCCACTCACTAAAAAGCTGAAAGAAGCCAGGTGCTTCTCAAGCTGCCACCATCTTTTCAGAGATGCATTTAACCTGAGTCTGTTGTGCCTGGTCCTGGCCTGAGCCATGTTGCAGCCACATTTGCATCTGGCGATGTACCCTTGTTGATCTTGACCCGTGGGCACGGCTTCTGGCTGGAGCTCAGCCTTGACTGGCGACCTGAACTGTTGACCTGCCTTGCTTGTCTTTTTTGGGTATTGTGGGACATGCCCCTTGTCAGTAAGTTGTCCACTTGTCTGCCTGCATATCACCTTCAGCTTCTGGCTCACTGGCCTCTTTCAGGGCAGTGCTGGCCCATGCTGCTCCCCAACACCAAGCCCCATAGCACAGCTCAGGTTACGTGTCTACACTGCTGCTGATTGTGGTGCTGGGCTGGTCAGAGCTTGTCTAGGTGCCTCTGCATGACACTGCTCTTCCCTGAACAAGCAACTGGTTCTCTTAGCGCCTGCTTAGGGACCTCCAAAACAATGGTTGCTCTGTGGAACACGGCCCTTAACTAGTCTCCCTTCTATTTAAAAATACTGTGTTGATGTTTTTTCCACTTCAAACAGTGCGCCACATTTGCAAACAAATGTTTGGTGTTGATGACACCAAAAAAGTGCTTGAAATTAAAAGAATACATTTTGACTACAGCTGGATTACTGCCGTGATTCCTTGAGGCCCCTTAGATTGTTGCACAGTATTTATATGGTGTCACACCTTGGGATGTGAAGTAATTTTTCTTCAACAGAGCTTTACAAGAACAGGTGCGTGGGAGGAAGAAGAAGGCTGGCAGCCAGGCCAACCATCAGGAGCACAACCCAGGCATTGCCTTTGGAAGGCACATGAGTGGCTTACACCCACTGAGTTTTACATAACCTAAATTAGGGTGGATCACTGGGTACTCATTTGCTCACCCAGCTGCAAGAGAATGTTCCTTTCATCTAGACAAACCTGAGGCTGCAAGGATTCAGCGCCTCAAAGTAGGCCTTTTCAGCATAACCTAAAGCAATTCACTAAGTGCTTCATTATGTACAAGACTTTAGTATAAATGGATTTTTCCTTCTGTCTAATTGTATCATATATTTCCATGGTCTTAGAAAAGCATTGGGGCTATAGATGTTGAGAGATGATGAAACTCCTCTTGGAGAAAGAACAGAAACGATTCAAATGAGGCTTCTTCAGAAGCTTATATAGCTCCCTGTCCCTGATTTTTCCTATGTACCATTTCAGAACCAAAGAGATTTTAGGAAAATTTCATGACATTTCTCTTTTCATTAGGAATAAAATGACTGACAAAGATGTTCTGACAACAGACATTGGTCCTAGACTCAACCAGATGCCTACTTCTATCTGTCACTGTCTAGCACTCTTCCGTAATACCTTTCCTTTTGTTAACATTTCACACTAGACTGCCTGTCTACAAAGGAGATAGAAAGACATTTTTCATTTTCTAGCTAAAAGCAGAATGTGCTAATTACCTTTTATATCTGTCTGTTCCTCTGTTACTAGTGAGACAGTGAGTTTCCATTATTTGCAAGTCAGTCAAACTAAGATGGTCTGCAGGGAAAAAAGTCTTCTTGCTCCAATTTGGTTCTCCTACTTCTCTTGAAGTAGTGGGGGTGGAGGGGAAAGGCAGTGGCCAGAGGTTGACTCTTTAACTAACATTAAGAAATTTTAAGTTGTTTTCTCACATTTTTCATAAGCTGTCACAAGATGAGTGAATACTAATAACACTACTGTATACAGTCCTTTTTCCTCCTGTATACAGTCTTTTTTTCATGTTTCCAATATCTGATGCTTTGGATGTTGTGGGGTCTCTAGGTAGTGAAATATCTTGCAATGTAAAAAATTTGGAATTGCCAAGGCAACAGTTGACTTAAAGAGCATTTCTTCCCTGTGCAAGTTAAGATGAGCTGAGTAGCTTGAAGAGTCAACCACTGACTGGGACTTTGAGCTCATGAAGCTCATGAAGCTTGATGGGATTAGTGGCACATGTGCATCTTCCCAGCTCATTACTTGCAGTTTTCTCTTAGGGCATATTACAAAAAATCTCACTGCAAAACAAAAAAAAAACATGAAATATGGTCTTTGTTTAGTATTTGATGTCCTGATACACCAATTGTGTCTAGTATTTTTTGGTAAGAAATCTCAAATAGGGGTTTCAGTGATTAGAAACTGAGGTAACAGACAGATACAGAGGAGCCGAGAACCTTGCAATTGGCCAGATATCAATATAATTAGTATGTAAGTAAGGAATAATTCTAGATTCTTTGAAGTGCATTCTATACAGTAAGCTTGTCAAGCAAGTTGTTAATAGACATTATGCTCATTTTGAGAGAAGGAAAAACCAAGATGCTTATTAAAAATGGGAACAGATGGACTGTTAAGAAGATAATATGTAGGGCCAAATAGGATAAAGCCATGACATTTTCAAGGTCTGCAGTAGGATGTCTGACATACCATAAAGAGCTGTGAGTGCAAACATCCATCAAACTGAGAGACAACACAAATCTGAGCATAGTGAAATAATCTGGATAAGCCTCAGAAAACCTTCAGGGTTTTTTGTGGTTCCTGATGGTTGTTCATAAAGGCAGGGTTTAGTGCAAGCAAGGTTTCTCAAAAGAAGAAAATATGCTGTTTTTTTCAAACAGTGGAGAAAGTTAAATAAGACCTGATTACATAACATAGTCATCTGGTCAGAAAAGGTTGCTTCTGGCTAGGATGGAAAATAAATCAAGACTTTTTTAATACAAAAATATCCCCCAAGAGCTTCTGGCATATCTCTGGGACGCACTGGCATCTTCATCATGCTAATGTTCCAACAGTACCTAAAAACCTCAATCAAATTACAATTTAAATAGCCACTTCCAGTCACAGATAATTGCAATATGTAACCTGGCTGGAACTGAAATGAAGGCAGTCCTTGATGCTGGTCTATTATCATAAGGCCCCTGCTGGGAACATTTTTTGGTGATACCTGCCACCTTATCTTACCTTTAACAAGAGAAAGTTATTTGTTCACAAAATCTGGATTTTATTGTTTGACTGTCAAGTTTGTGACCTTAACTTTGTTATTTGGCGTTAAACTGCTGAACTACATCAAGAGAGTAGAATGCATGGCAAGACAGAACATACGTAGGTGGTTTACCCTGCTTGTACAGAAATTATAGCTGCAGAAACTGCATGTGGCTCACACGGCTCCTGCAGGATTTAATGGGATTGTGTGATGGAGTCATATATAACTACTGACTTTAATGTTACTGCAGGCTAGTTTAGTTGCTGGCTGGTGTGAAAGGTGCCATAGCAAACCATTATCCATACTCTCATAGCTGCCAAGTTCCATATGGATTAGGAAGAATAAGTCAGTGTTAGCCTAAATCAGGCAGGCATAAAGAGTTTCTTCTATCCTCAGAACATCTTTAGGCATCCAATATTATTAACATTTGTTTAAAACAAACAAACAAACAAAGGCAACATTTCAGATTGTCTCATAATTAGTTCCAGCGTCTCAGTTCCAGAAAGGAGTAGCATTTTAACTGGGCCGGATGTTTACAAGACATTACTAAATAGGTACAGATTAAGGCAACAGTTGCTTAAAATTGTGGACAAATGAAGGAATATATATTTGGACATTTGAGGGGATCTGTGCTAATTATTATTTGCTCAGTGTGTGTCGCAAGTACAGTAAATTCTTGTTTCCCCTTTTTAAAAACTTCATGCCTCAACAAAAGATAAAAACTTCCATTGTCAGCTTTTGCTTAAAAAAGAAGCAGGAAGTTCCATGATTAAAGGAACATGAGTGTATGTGAGAGAAGGAGGAAATGAGAGTTTCAGAAGCAAAGAGCTGACAGCAGGGATTTACGCAAACCTTTTGTGTGACCTCCAGAGAGATCCCAGTGAAAAACATGCAACAGCTCACTGCTGTGGCCTGCAAATTTCAGGAATTTTTAGTCCCTGTAGTGACTAAAAATTCTCTCACAGAGAAGGTTATAGTATAGTTTCCCTTGAAAGCCTCCTCCCACCAGCTGCTCTATCTTGCAATATAAAGATGGGACATGCACACAACACAGACAGAAGCCAAAACATCTGCAAGCTTTGTTGTCTCTTATTTAACCACTATTCCTGATGAGCCAACCAGTCAAGAGGAAAAACTTACATCATTGGGGACTAAGGTACTTTCTTCAGCTATGAGGTCCGCAAGAGTGACATGCTCTGTACTGACTCCAGTCCTGCGCATTTTGGTGCAGTGTATCTTCTGGAAAACAAGCAGCATATGATCCAGCAGGTGTCAAGAGATGATGACTCTTCCACTTTCCGTGACAGTGTTGTCTGGTAGAGGTCAAACAAGAATGAAACAGTGAAGACCTGAGAGAGCCAACAGATTTCTGGGCTTTTTGTTGTTCAGGTAGATCAACCTTGGGAACAGAGTTCTTAATGGATTTTATGTTTTCTCCCACAAATTATCAAGTATGGTTTCTGTCCAAAAGTTGTTGGTACTGCCAGCCCTCTCACCTATACTAAGGGAACCAAGGGCATGGGCAGTCCAGAAGCTTTTATGTCAGTATGTTGCTTTTTCAGTCACTGATAGAAGGATGTATGTTGGGCCATGTACCACTCCTGATGCGTGGTTTCAAATTCAGGTCCTCCCTTCAATTCCTGATCTTTGGCTATTTGGCTGTCTATGATCTGAGACATACTGAACCTTCCAAATGGGGTAGTTCATTTTACCCAGAACCCACACCTTATCCCTCTGCTTCTTAGCCAAGTTTATTAGTTTGGGCTCAGTGCAGTCCCAAACTCAGGCAGTTGGAGTTAGCTTGTGCCCAGCAAGCTTGCACTATAGAAAAAGTTCGCTCATGTCAGCCTACACCATTCCATGCTGATATACTTTTGAGTGTTTTCAGGTCAACTTCAGGACTTCTCTTCACTAAAGAGCAATGAGTATGCAGGCAGTGTGAAGCATTTCTCCAGCCTCTGACTTAGTTGTATGCTTCTGTAACACTTTCCATTTTTTCGTAATTGCTGGAAGAAAAAAAAAAACCCTTCTATAACTGCATTTCTTTCCCCTCTATGGAAGTTTGCAAAATTCAGTGAAGTTTCCAGTCTAGAATTACGTACATCATGATCACCCAGCTCCCCCTGCTTCCAGTCCCTTCAGCTACATAGGTGGGCAAGGCACTGGACTGAGACTGGATCGTGGTTGAATATTTTAAAGGTAGGAGCAACATTTAAAAGCAGGCAACTCAGGAGCTGTCAACTCTGCTAATTTACCAAGGCCCTGAACATTCAGATACTAACATTCTTGCTGAATACCAAAGTGGCCTAATTTGGAAACAAAAAAGCAGTTATGAGTCTCACTGGAGGTTAGATGGAATTCTGAAAAGATGTACTGCATATCCCACAAAGAAAAGGCCAATCTCATTCCCTTGCCTTAATTCATTTGGCAATTTTTCCTATTTTCTGCCTGTAATAAAAGAGGTTTTTCCTGCTCTTTCCAACCATCGTTTGAAAAGGATTGTAAAACTTCAGACAACTGGCCTGGCTATGTAGCCATTGCTGTTACTAGATGAGATTTAAAAAGTAAACAGTTGTCATACACAGACCCATCACAAAAATCAGGCTGATTATCATATAGGCTTACCCTGGGCAAATGGTAACAATCTTCTAATTACGGATTTTAACGACTTTCTGTCTCTCAAATCTAGCATGTTCTGCCTATGTAAGAGAAGAAACACCAACATTGTGAAGTATTACCCTGCTGCATCTTACTAGGAAGGGAAGAAATTTGATTCTAAAAAAGAAAACTTTTGGCAGAT
Source organism: Empidonax traillii (assembly GCF_003031625.1). NCBI lineage: Eukaryota > Metazoa > Chordata > Aves > Passeriformes > Tyrannidae > Empidonax > Empidonax traillii. The sequence goes on from NW_020955433.1 coordinate 1,023,893, forward strand.
ATTTTTAACTTTCTTTTTAATGGCTGTTATTAAAGGACCCAAATTTATCCCCGGGGGGAATTTAATCGTCGATTTCAACTGGAACATGATGGATCCTACCTCAGATAACAAGTTGCCTTTGGAGAGACGGACTCCTTTGTTGTTGCTGGGTTATTTTTTAATGTGTTTATTACTCTTGGAGTTTAAGACCCGAGCCTGTAATTTCCAAAGCAAAGCAGCCACTGTGACCCCAAGCCAAGGAGGTGCTGTAACACTGTTACCCAGTATTGTGCAACTGCTGTGCTGCCCAGAACACTTCCGTCTCCTCCAGACATCAACTTCCACGAGATGTAGTCTTTCTAAATGATACCAGCAGTTGTACAGAACAACCAGGAGAGAAGAGGAGCTGAACCAAGTTCTCAGTATGGCTTTTCTCATGTGTGCATATTGCTCCAGGCAGACACCTTGTACAAGTGTAAACATGGCCCTCGTCATGGGTAGGTTTAAAAGCACTGATTGACCTTGATTTTTCTATCAAACTTTCTACTTTGACATTTGAGCACTGTATAAAGTTAGCGTCCCTGGAGGATGGTGTGTTTTCCTAACAGTTAACTTTTGCCTAAATCAGAGGGGTTTAGGCCTCAGGGGATTGACAAGCTAGCCAAGTCCAGAACTGCAAACTAGTTTAAGCTACAATGCTGAAGTAAATGTGGCTATCAGAAAAAAAGCATGGTAGGTCAGGACAACACAGATGAGACCAGACAGATTTAAGAGGGTTGCTATCTGTCCTAATGCACTCCTAGTCCTTTGCTTCACTGTGGAGACCCCACTGAATGCTGGATGTTGTACCAAAGGCTGTGCAGGGGAAACAATGGTGGGACATGGTAGAGGAACCTGACAAACTGAGCATCAGAGAGAAAATATAGAAAGGGAAGGGTGGAGGTGCAGAAAGCAAAACCCTGTAACCAGCAGTCCTGTCCACTGCTGCTGGCTAACTGATTGTCAGCTTCTGTCCTGCACACATCAATGAGCTGCACAGTGTTTGGCACCAGAGACATTAAACCACCTACAGGCAAGGGGGTGGACACAGGAAAGACAGCTGGTGGGGCCTAATGAAGTTTCTGGGAAAAGCCACGTGGCTGAATCTGCCTCAAGACTTCCATTTGCACCAACCTGAAAGATAAGAGGTTGGGTTTGGTTTGTATTGATTAAATTCAGGCTCTAATTTTACATAACTTATAGAGAGAGAGTAATTGCATTTTGTTGCATTTTCCAGATGGAGATTTACCTGCTTTGTTGGAGTGAATATCGAAGATTCCTTCAGAAAATCTTAGGAAATTAAAACTAATCTAGAGATTCTTGTATTGATTTCCTGCATTTACCATGGTTTTAATATTACTGATCTACACTATGGCTCAAAGACTCTTTTACTCCTTTGTTAAAGAATTCAGCTAACTTCAACATTTTCAAAATGGACATTTAATTGACTTTCTAATTCTGCATTTTGGCAACAGAGTCACACAGTGTGTATTTCTGCATTAAGGAATTCACATCAGTGCTGGATCATGTTCTCCACTAGATGGTAATGTTGTTCCAGATGGTTTGTGTTGAAAGGAGCTTCTCTGCCAATAGCTCCAAAAGAAAGTGAAAGCCCTGAGATTTGTCCAAGAAATTTCCTTTGGATTATTTGGAGAGGAAAATACTTTCCATTTATTAGAAGTTCTTTTTTCGTTTGAAAAGGCTTTGATGAAATCTTTGTATGTACTGTAATTAATAGGATCATGGAAGTCTTAGTTGATGAAACAAGTTTGAAAAAGTCTGGAAACAACAAATTAATTAACAGAGAATGCAGAAGACAAGCAGAGTGATCTCTGCTTTATGCTATCTGATACCCATCGTTGTTGCTGAGTGACTCAAAATCCTTCAGTTGTTTTTAGCCACGGTTTTGCTGGGAAGTAAAAAAGTACTCTTCTCCTCCTCCTTTTATGGCAAAGGAGACAGAGAAGCAAAAAACCGTTTGTGCAATGGTACAAGAAAACCTCACTAGCCCCATGGGGACATGAGGCAAACCAGTGGCTCCTCTTCACCTGCTTCCCGTGGCTCAGCTGGGCCAAGCTGGCATATTCAGCTAAAGCCCAGACCATGATGTACATGCAGTGGAGGCTGTGGGCAGGCCCTGCAGCCTGTCACAGCCAGGCTCACAGGTCCTTACGACTCTCTGCAGTGCTGGTGGTGCTGCTATAGGAGAGATAGAGGGTGGCACTGCCCGGTAGCTTCTAGTAAAGTGAGTCCACTGCAGTAAAAAACAGATCAGGAAACAGGCACATTACTATTCACAGCGAATGTGGGCTGCAGCTGAGACCAAAGGGCAGCCCGTGTCACACTAACACAATTTAATTTATATGCGTTCAGCAAAACACAACCACTGTGAAACAAAAAGGCACCAGCTTGTCCCACAAGGAGAAACACAGTTCCTGTGTGTCCTGCAATCAAACAGCTGCAAGCTTGCTCCCAGGCAGTATCTCAGGCCAGTGCAGCTCTGGAAAAATGTTTTAATAAGTCTTTAAATAGCATGTAGCATTAAAGCCAAATACAGTTTTCACCTGAGAAAGCTAAGATTTCTAGCTTCTATGTTAGGTTTTGTCATGAAATTCAGTGGAATCCTTAACATTGAATTTTACCATAGTGTGCCGACAGATCTAAACGGATATAATATAAATACTAACTTAAAATTAGCTCAATCTGTTTCTTATGGGTGATCCAGCAATGTTACAAATCAAAAGCAAATTTATGCTGTTTGCAAACAATAACATGCTCTTCACTAACACTGGCAGAGAACATCATCATTTAACTTAGGTCAAGTAAGAGAGTCCTTGTCAACACTGGATCCTCTGATCACATGAGACTCAATTACTTATACTTCAAAGTTCATCCATGCTAGTTTTATTTTTAGTAATAAAGTGAAGTTTAAAAAAAGACACTTCACCTTTCACTTGGAACAAGAGAGTAAGAAAGATACCACTGGGGAAAATTCAAGAGAGGTTCATTTTTAAGTAAAAATTCCTAATTTTGATAGTTCTGCAATATGATCCCATTATTTGTTGTTAAAGGATTATTCTGGCCTTGGTTACAGAGATGTTTATGGCTATATTATTTCGAGGTATGAAAAGGCACCATTTGGATTGAGAGAGGAAAAAGTAATGTTTCAGCTTCAAGTTTGGGTTAGTATTCCTTATTTTTTGCCATGGAAATATGGATAACTGCTGGTTTTGCTTATAATCAGAGAACCAGGTTTATCCCACTCTCAAAAGACCTAAGATGAATCTCACACTCAGAGAAGTCTTTGCAGGCACTTCTAAGGGCACTGTCCCATTGCCAGTTGCTGTGCCCCTGCCTTATCTAGAGAGGCAAAATTTACAATGAGAGGTAATAGTTTTAATTAGAATTAATGCATCTGATATCCTTTGGGCTCAGATTGTATTCATCTGTCCAGACATTCTGGTTACCCTGAATGCCTTTTTTTTTTTTTTGGCCCACCCACCAAAGGCATCTTCTCGTGGCTGTATTTATTTCAGTCCCCAACTGAGTAGCAACCACACAAGTCAGATGGATCTTAATTTAACAAGGCAAAGGTGTTGTTAATCTAAAGATGCTAAACAGTGCTGTCTCCACCAAAACTGCCACTGATTTTCACTGCAGTATTGTTTCAGAAAGGAGTAAGTGCAGAACCGAGGGCTAAGAACAGCTTTGCCTGAGAAGGATGAATACATCCTGGTTATGCAGTCGGCGCCACATCCCAGCATATATTTTGATTTTGTCACAGTCTTCTGTCACAAAAGAGCTACTCTAAAATTTTACAAGATAATTTAAAATTCATATTATATTGTTATGACCTTTACAACACTCTTGAGCCTCTAGCTACATGGAGAGGTAGTTACTTAATGTTGCAGATCATCTGGACACAGAGAGAGAGCAGCTTGTCTTTGCAGAACAAGCCCTTAGAAAAACCTCTGGGCAACCCATCTTCTACACACAATACAAATTTCTGTCCATACTTGGTGACAGCTCAGTAACCCACAAGACTTATTCAGCATTACACAATGCATGTGCCTGACTGTTGGCAGAGCAGCCTAAACGTGCTTTTTCCAGAGAAAACATACAATAGATCTGGAAAGTCTCTTTTTTCCTTCCTGTTTTTCCTAATCTGCACCTGCTGTTGTACCTTGTTCTGAGGCATCAGAACATCTTGGGAGTCAGACTTCCATAAATGAGGATAACACTTGAACCTCACATTTTTCTTCTGAGCCAGGTTTGAGGGGCAGAACCTCTTTCACATCGCTGACACACAGCATAGCTGCTGGGTCATTGCTCAGTTTCTAGATATATGCAGAGAAAAAGATCTGAAAATGCAGTTTGGTTTTTTTTTTTAGGTTGAAATGTATGGGATGTTTGTGTCATATTACACTCTTACTATGCTTGTAACATTTCAATATTACAAAATTAATTTAATATTGGCTGTTGTAATTTGACAATCAAAAAAAATCTTATCTAGAAAAAATTCTAATTTTCCACTTATCTCAAATTAAAATCCAGCAATTTTGGATATCTCTGTTAGCAAAGAGCTAGTTAGAAAACATTATTCCATTTCTCTGGTCTTCTATAGAGCTTTTCATCTGCAGATTTTTCAAGGGCTTTAAATAAAAGTCCCAATTTTTCTGTCTCTTTATAAGCACAGTAGTGGAAACACAATGAGTTTAAATGTTTCTGTTTGGGCTCTTCCTGCTCCGCAAAACTAGAGGCAGAAGGAAGATGGATGCTAGAGAGCCCTTAGCCCCACTCAGACACTCTAACCCTGAAATAGCCCTGCCTTTCCTGGGTGTAAACTCCTAGTCCAAGTGCAGAGCACAGTGGCACTGAGCCAGGACAAAGAAGCTGAATTGCAGTAGCAGAAAACACTGAAAGTTATTGCTGGGCTGGGGAGCTGTGGGTAGTGCCGGGACGTATGGATAAGCAGCAGTCTGATTGCCACGCAAGCCCTTAAGAATTACTTCTCACTTTTAGCTATGTATTAGGTGTCTAAACTATATGCTCTAAAGAAGCACGATTAAACATGTATCCTAACCTTTAGAAAGCTGTTCTTCCAAGAGTGAGCACTAAAATTAAATTGCCACAGATCTATATTGTTGCTAGTTCTACACTGCAGTCATTCCTATTTTTAGCAAAAAGTGATTAACTTCCTCTGTTCAAATTAATGTATTTCTATAAAAAAACACCCAGGGACACTGAGACTAATGCTTTTTCCCATGCAACAAGAGAAATACACGCAGCACTGGTGAGCAGTGAGAGGTAGGGTAGGGCACTCCTGGACAGCAAACCCCCTTTGCCTGGTGTGGAGCTGCCGTGACTGGCCAGGGATGTGTGAGCAGGGCAGGGCCAGGGTGAGGGGCCACAGAAGCCCAGCTTTGTCATGCAGTGCCTGCCAAAAATCCCTAGCTTTGTCTTTGCTGTGAGCAGGGCTAGCAGACACGGAGGAGAGTAACTCTTAAGGCCAGAGAGGGCCTTGGGAAAAGCATCCACATGTGAGAGCCACTGGGCACAACTGGGACCTGACTGAAAATGATTTAAACACTCTGGTCTCCTAGATTATTCTCCTGTGTCACTGCCTGTTCATCCTCGAGGGACACTACCCCAGAGCACAGCACGCACAGACTGAACGGGTGACAGGATACACCCCGTCCATAACCTTCTGTGCAGAGCTCTAGAAAAAACAAACGGCTAGAGCTGAGATGACTTTGCTGAGAACGAGTGTGGTGAGATCCTGTGCTGCCTCTCTACAAGTGATCGTGCAGAGCCCAGGGAGAGGATGACAGAAACAAAATTTCTTGGGCCATTCATGGAACTGGAAAAGGAACCATGGCCTAATGTAACCTCATGGCTTGGCTTTCCATAGGCTAACCACCTGTTTCTGGAGACTTCACAGCTGAAGCAGAGCTCTCTGCTCCTGCTCTGCATTTCTACCCATACACAAACCAGCACAGAGGTGTCTGCTTGCACTCCCATCACTGGTGTCTGGGACAGTTAGATAGTCTCCCTGGGTCACTGGAGCAGCATGGCTGGCCAGCTGCAACACATTTCTACAACAGATGCTAAAAAACTGCTCCCTAGTTCCTACCCCCAGTGCCTCCTTGCTTCACCTGTTTCGAGCCTCTTCAGCAAGGTGACCCCTCTGCAGCAGGTAAAAGAGATGAAGCTGAGCTGAATACCTCACCTGTAGCACCTGTGTGCTTTGGAAATGCAAGCAGAACTGAGGGAAGAAAGCTTGTACTGATGAAAGGAGAGCTAACAAAGCAGGACAGCACTACTGAAATTGGTATAGGCTGTTGTGGCAAACTTCCTGCAGAAGATCTGGAAGGGACTAAACTATATGTGTGACTTTTTGATGTCATTAGATGACAGTTAGTAGGGCTATAAGTAAATACCAATGCTGATTAGGAAAGTAAATGCGTAAATTTGATGTCCAGAGATTTTTAAGGAAAAATGTGCTGATGATTGAACAGGTACTCTTTCTATGATCTTTTTGAACCTAATATCCAAATAGACAGGAAGTATTAGAGCAAAACCAGGATTTCCTCCTAGTAAATTCAGTTTCCTTCTTTTAGCCTAATTACATTGTACTAAGTGATGTCATCCTTTTTTTTTTTAGTTATTGAGAATTTAAAGAAAGGAACAGAAGAAAATCAAAAAGAGATGAGGAAAAGCAAGAGCATGGGTAATTGCATTGCTTTTGTGGTATGAAAAAGTGCAGCCAGAAGTGGCTCACGGATAGAATTGTACCAGTGCCTGGGCTGTCCTTCTGTGCTCACTTAGAGCAGCTGGTGCACAGTAAGTTTGGATTATTTTCCATGCATGCTTGTTTGTATCTACTAATGAAAATCAAGCCAAAAATATTGCATTTCTTCAGCTATGTCTTCTTAATTTAGACACTGCCAACCACCTGATCCCACTGTGGATTTCACCTTGCCCTAATTTTCACTTTTTTTTTCCTAGAGCTTCCTGTTCATCCAAAGTCTCATTTGTTGAAGGTCTGTCCCTAATATTTTAGTTGTAGACTAGCAAAGTTTTTTATTATCAAGATCCTAAAAATTAGGTAGAATATTTTTTCCCTGTCTGCTCCTCCCTTTACATTTAGAGCAGTGACTAATACAGATCGTAAAATTACACTTCTGGAGGTTTTTTCGTAGATATGCTGGCTTGTGCAGTGTGCCACTGGGAGAGGGGCTAAGGGAACAGGGTCTTATCCTTCAGGGAGAGATCACCATACAGGACACCTCAAGCCAGATCCAGAAGGCAAGGTAGGGCAGGCTAAAATTTTGGAAGGTTTGCGCTGTGAATTGGACCACTGTGACCCACCAGCAGGTGTGGCTGCAGTTTATGGGAGCACCGTCTTTTCTATTGGGAGCACCAGCAGAATACAAATGAGGGAAAATTGGCAGGAAGGGTATGCTGGGGGCAAAGCCAAGAAATCACATCCGCCCGGAGCTGCACGTTGTGGGCCAAGTGTCAGAAACTGTCCCGGAGGGTCAGGCAGCCCCAGCAGCTCCGCATTGCTTCATGAGATTGGCAGTCACTTGGCAACAGCCCGCACCCTTCCGCGTCCTGTCCCGCGGCCGGGGCTGGCGCTGCGGGACAGAGGCGGGCTCTGAAGGCAGGGGGACTGCGGGTCATCCCGGGCTGCGGCTGGAGCTGGAATCCGACTGGAAAGGTCACCGTGTAGCTTCCTGAACACGTCACAGAAGCTGGGCTAGCAAAGGACGCATGCACAGCAGCAGCAGACCTTGAACCCTTGTGCAAATTTACCAGGGGATATGGAAAAGCAAACACAGAGGAGCCCAGAGCCAGCCGCGGTGATTAAAGCTAACTCTGAATAGCAGTTTTTAAATAGAGCTGGTCATGAATTTTTCAGCCAAATGCCTTTCATCAGATATTGCCTGCTCTGATCAGGCTTGAAACTTTTTCACTGATATGTGTATGTATCGAACAAATCTTTTTCCTTTTTTCTTTTCTTGAAAAGTCATGAATGAAGTCACTAGCAAATAAAAATGAGTGAATATTAGGATAACTAGGTTGAGATGACATGGAGGAATTTGTGTTCTTATCAGTGTATGGTAAGAACTTTGTGAAGAATTTTGATTACCCTGGAGATACCATATTTTTTGTTGGTGTTTTGATAGTTCCAGTCTTCGTAAACACAGAGGTGAGAAGTTAAGCAAAAATTTTCTTTAAGATTTTTTACTTCTCTGCTTTCAATACCCAGAATAATTTTCCCTTCCTTTTTTAGCTTAAATTATCAGTTACTTTTACTTAGACGAGTTTACACTTTTTGAAAGGCTAGGCAGTAAAAGTTTCTTTATGATGCCATTAATTAATAAATGTGTGCATTATTTATTTTACACGTTACAATAGTCTATTTGGCTGATGCAAATACCCATTTGTTGGCTGAGTTTCTAAATGTCAATAATTCCAAATCTGTCCAGTTCCAATAGCCTGCCTGATGAAAGATTGTATTTTGGTTAGATGGATAGTTTATTCCTGGACTGATAAGTGCCAGGCATGGTGTAATTACTCTGCAAAGTTCTTGACATGAAAGCTATGTGTGTGCTCTATATAGTTTCTATTGATGGTTTGCTTAGCTCACCCCAACATTACAAGAGAACTTTGTGCCAATATGGAATACAAAATATTTCTCCTGCTTCTCCTCTGAGAGAAATTAATTCTGTAAATTGCTAGGAGGGAAGCTTGGTCACTCCACAAAGGACATTGACGTCTATTTTCTGCATCTCTTTCACAAAGCGTGTGTGAAGACACAGATCCTTGAGTCTGGTCCCCTCTTGTGTCTGTTTCTCTCCTCCATATAACTTCAAGTCCACCTTGTGGTTCCTGCTTTTTTCTCACAGTAAAATTTATGTAAAGTCAGTGGGGAAGCCAGTGGAAAGGTCAAGGGGGAACAAGTGACTGAGAACAAAATTTTTGGCTGGTGTGGGACAAAGTGAGAAACAGGAGTGATCTGCAGTCAGTGAGAGGAGAGCCGAGCAAGGTCACTATTGTGACAGGGTAAGAAAAAGTTGAAATATGTCTTTGTTGCAAAAATTGCTTTGGATATCAGCAGCCATCAGCAGAGTAGTAGTACAGAGAAAAAATAAAAATGCTCTTTCTTACTGCTTTTAATGGCATATATTACAGTTGCCATATATTCCAACCAGATAATGGTTAAGTAGCCAGTGTATCATCAATGCAAAATATAGTGTCACCCTTGTGAGAACACATGCAAACCTCCTGTTTAATAGAGCTCCATTTCCCAGTGCAATTCACAGAGGTGAACTGGCCAAAGGTGTACTGGCCAAGTCTCCTGTTAATATTACTTGTCTAGGAGACACTTAGGGCCTCTGAAATTATCCGTAACTCAGAGTGCTGTTTGATGTCTTTCCAAGCCAGACGAATCTTCTTTAGCACAAACCTTTATGTTCTCCCTTTGTTCTCTGTAGACTCCATTCCATGGCTTGCCTGCTAGCTCTGATTTTTGATTTCCTCAGACAGTGGCTAATCCATTTCCACTTTCTTTAATAGTAGCATTGATGTGTCTCCCTCGTACTATACTGTGCTCTCATTTGTCATCCATCCAACCATCCATTACTGTCTAAAATGCGGAGGGATAGCAATGTTTAGAAGTATTCTCACCAGTTCCTTTGTGATCCCCAGTGTCTCTGACCTGTTCAATAAAATTTCCTTTACATTTGTGTTTAAAATTGAAGTTTATTTCTCCATTAATCTTAATTTCCACACCACTTTGAAACAGTAAAAGCTACTGAATCCCCTCCAGTCTCAATTATCTCCTTTTATGTCATAGGACCAAACTCACAAAAGTTTTCAGCCTGAATGACTACTTCTGAAGTCTGCGTGTTTTGCTACATTATTCAGTATCCTTTTTATCTCCACTGCCTTTATCAGCTTCCTGCTTTGTAAGTTTGTGTGTTTTAGCTTCCTCCTGTTGTCAGTCTTTGCAGTCACACACCATCACCTCTGGTCAATGATTCATATATCACTTGTGAAATCTAGGTCTTCCAGGATTTTGACTGATGTTCACCATATCCCTGCCAATGGTATTCCTCAGTCAATGAATGGAAGAAGTAGCAAGAGTGTTCAAAAATCTGCTTATCTCACAGTAGTCTCTGCTTTGAATTACTGTAAAAGGTGTTTTCTGAATTGCAGCATAGGAAACATTCTGGGCTATTAACAAACCTTTAAACTGTCCAACTCTCCACAGAACAAATGTGTTCTCAGGGATTATAAAATGTATGTGTTTATTTGAATGCATGTGTTTCTTTGAATGCCACAGGATGCTCTGTACAGTAGATGATGACCCTAACACAACTTTACTATCCTATTACTATTTCTGTATTCTGAGTCTGACATAATTTCAAAATTAAGAATCCATTGATTATCTCAGAACCTCTAGAATGTTCTTGACAAGAACATTCATGATATAAAGATAAGCTTTCTCCTTCAGGGATTTAATCAAGATATCTCCTTCTACTCATGTGCAACATCTTCTGTTTTCTCCAAATTTTGCCAAAACGTTTGTTTGTGGCAGCAGTTGGATGTCCTGTATTTAAAAGCTCAGCTATGACTCGTCTGTTCCATTTTCATTATGCAGGGCTGGAATGGCTTCCTGCAATTCATCATGTTTTTAAAACCCACATCAGGAGAAAGGCAAGAAAATAAGGAGATTTACATATTGGTAGACAGAGCTGTTGATTTTTATTTTAATTCCAGATTATTTTTTTTAACATGTAAATGTTTAACGCGATCTTCTGAAAAAATTTTGGCCCTCAAAGCCCCGTATCCTGCCAAAGCTTCTTGTCATGCAGATATGACTGTTCTTGTCTTCAGCTGAAAGGGACGGAAGATGGGCGTGCTCAGCAGCCGGTAGGAACAAGCTCTCAATTATTAGAGTAACTGAATGTCTCACAGCACTCCTTGCCAGGCAGCCACTACCAGCTGCTATAATGACAGCTTCTGGGACAATGCTGGTTGGCACAGATCATATACCTTGCTGAAATTTCTTTGTAATACTGCATAAAAGGATGCCTCCTCATGTTCCAGTGTCATACACTTATGCTAACTTCCTTACCTCCCATCCATCTGCCAAAGCACCTCCCCACTGTCCTTTTTTTTTTGCCCCCTAGTCTTATGGCAATTTCAGGTGAAACTGCACTGAGTATTTTCCACCGACAAGATGGACATGCAGGTGCTTCCAGGGACCATCAGCAGAGTTAATTTATGCCAGTAACTTAAGTGACTGCTCTTGTTTAACCAGAATGGTTTTTAAGTGTATGGTTTTGCCCCATTAAGTGCTCCTCTCAAGACTGTGTTTCACACCTAGTCACAGTCTGAAGCCGCGTGAGAAAGCCTGGCTGGGAGAGCCACCGCTTCACTTCCCTGAGCTATCTCTCAGTGTGGGTAACATCAGCCAGATCTTCTTTGCACAAATATCTGGGCAAGCATTCCTCAGAAAAACAGGGCTAGCTGTACAGAGATGACCACAAGGGACCATTGCATATGAAAATCAGATTTCATATGAGACATTGCTTCAGTGTTCATCTCAAACTAAGCTTGCTTTTGCAGAGAGACTTCCAGCCTGGGATGTCTGCAGCCAGACCACAGCTCCTCCCTCTCGGTTGTGTAAGGAGAAGGGAGGACATATGCACTGCCTGTAGGATATGGCATCACGCCAAGGAAGGGGTGAGGATTTGGGTCAGGTGTGGGAGCAGAGGAGGCAGCCAGAGAGGCTTCCCCAGGGCATGAGAAAGGGGGAGGGTAGGAGGGACAGGAGAGAATGGCCTGCCTGGAGATAAATGCAGGGTAGAGCTGGAGTATATCCTTATCCCAACAACCATTTCCATCCTAAACAGCCCAAGCTAGCTCTAGTGAAGAGATAAGACTTGGGGGTTTATCTGTGCACTTTGAGAAAACACATGTAAATGCACTGCTGGATGCAACTCTCAATATTTTTATTTAAAGGAATGGATTGGCTGGCTGCAGAGAAAATGGGGATGCTCACAGGAAAAAGTTTCTGGTCACTGTGTATGTTTAGTTAGGAAATATATAAAAATGCATGTCAATTATTGGTAAAAATGGACTTCCCTCATATGAAGTAAGACAAATGAATCTTCACCTAATTTTTTTAAGTGGTGAGGTCCTGAGCTTCTCCTGAGGCATTTCTCTCTTGGGAGTCTCCCAGGAAGAGTCTCCTCCCATCAAGGCAGTGTGGCCAGGCTGTTAGCACCTTGTAGGAGGTCACCTTCCTCCAGTACCAAGCTGGGCAGATTCCTGACTGGTTTGTTCCACAGCTTCATGTTTGTATTGGGGGCGAAGCAAGACCTGCTAAAGCTGAGGGCTGGCGCTGATCTCTGTGTTGCCATCTCACACCAGTGTCAGCACCTGATGGATGTGTACATGCCAAGGTGTCCTGTTTTTCCACCTACAAGGATGGGTGAGTGAGTCTAAAAACACCAAGCAGCAACCTAAGGCTGCGTCTGCTGACGTCAGTGGGGATTTTCATGTTGACCTAGGGAGCAGATTTACTGAAAATGTCACGTTTGTGTGTACTTTGCTGCCTTGTGTGAAATGGAGAACGTGCCTGTCATAGAGCTGCCCAGCAGCCTTCTGCCAGCTTACCTCAGCCCCGTGCCACCAGGAGCCCAGAGGAATGGTAAGCCTTGCTTATGGATGAACCCTGTGGGACACAGGGCGTGGTGGGAAGCTGGGATCATTTTGACCTGATAAACCAGATCATCTGGATGCATTTCAGCAGGACACATCCATGCAGGTTTGCTGCTCAATCCTGAGCTGAGTGCCTGGAGCCATGCTCCAGTTTATCATTCAGTTTCTGACCTGGGTCAAATGCCTTCAGTGAACTAATCCTGCTCAAGCACACCCCTGCCTGATTTATTTGAATGTTGGACTGGGTGAGCTCGGTGAAGGAAGGTAGTGTTACAGCGTCATCATGTTTTCATTTGGTGGATCTGATTTGCTTTATTCACATGCCTTTTTCTGCCATCGTAATTACGTTGTTTGTTTTGGAGGGAGTTGCTTTCTCAGTCTTTCTCAGTGCCCATAAAATGGCACAGCTTTTATTTCGGTTACGATTGTTTCAGAACTGAACTTAAAGCACAGGATCAGATTCTTACTTGTTTTATCCAGGAAACCTTTCTAGTGAACTGAAGTCACAGTCCTGATCTTAAGGAGTGGCAAAGAAAACAGGATCAAGCTCAAGTTTCCATTTCTCCACATATTTGAAGAGTCAAATCCTATTTCTGCAGAAATTAATGGCTAAACTTTCCATAGCCTTCAATATGGCATAGAATGAAAGTATCAGTCAAATATATATAATTTGATGGCAAAAGTCAGCAGCCAGTCAGTGTTCTCAGTAAGTGTCCCTGCACCTTTGAGAAACTCGACCCAGCCTGCCTTTTGTGCCAGCCTGGAGATTGAAGGCTTCAGGAACATCCTCTGAAGCTGTATGTCAGCAGTAATCCCAAGGAGCATGTTTTCCTTTGTTCAAACTTTTAGTTTTCTATCAGAGTACATACCTTCTTAGAGATTGGCTTTCTTCTGTGCTAGATGCTGTATAAACAGTGCTTGATCTTGTGTGATCCAGCAACAGATTGACAGCAATGCTAAAACGGTCTGATACTTCCTGTTGTAAGTAAGTAATGTGATATGTTTCTTCCTGGGTTGTTTATCATGTTTCTTCTTTCACGCTCTCTGACCTGTCATGGAATGCCTTTTTATTACAGAGCAGGAAAATGGCTCATTTTTTTTCACAGATGGTAAGGTCGAAAGGGACCATGTTGACACCTTCTGCAAAATACAGAATAGAACTTCTCCCAGTGATTCCTATATGAAGGCCAGTAATCTCAAGAGGAAATGGTTTTAGAGAGACATTCAGTCTTTAAATGAAGATTTCAGGTGGTGGAGAATCCATCAGAGTCTGCAGTAAGGTCCTTCAGTTTTTAATCAACTTCACAATTAAAATTTTGTACCTCATTTCCAATAGCAATTTTTGTAGCTTTGGTCTTACATCACTAGATTTTACTTCTAGATTCAGTAGTTACTACTGCGCAAAACATTTTCTCCCATAGAGATAGGATTGCCCATATTATCTTTGAAAATTTCATATAACTTATCTTTTCATGCTTAATATACTTCAAAAGGATGTCATAATTCATTTTGGAGTCCTTTCCATCATCCTGCTGGCTTTTGCCACTTGGCAAACATAAATAAGATTATTTGAGGCTTCTCCAGTTATCCTCTTTAGAGATTTTTCATACCAGATCTTTCTTAAGGCAGCTAATTCCTATATGTGGAAGCTTAAATAAATAGTTCTGGCTATTTATAGCTATGTTAAGTTCTCCATTTATTTTCATCTTGGTCTTGTGTGTAAGCCTGCCATTTCTAAGCAATGAGCGCCCTGGGACTTCCTGCGACTGTGCACTGAGAGAGGAATGCTAGTACCTCTTCCACTACCTTCCAGATTTTGTATGGGCACAAAAAAAGAGTTAATGACACCACTAGGAATAAAGAAGAGGAGAAAAGTAAAGAACAAACAATCAAACAAAACAAAAACAACAACGTAAAAACCAAAACAAAGGCAAAACCAAAACAAAAGCCCCAAAGAAACAAAAAAAAAAATCATTCAGTTGAACAGCAATGTTTATTTTTAAATTCTGATCCTGACTTAACTGATTTATATAATAAACCATTGGGATGCAAGCCATGAGCTGACACATGTCAACTCAGAAAAAAACTTGGTGAAGTGCTTTCTTATAGACACAGATGTCTCTTACCTGAGAATATTACAGGGTACTAGCCTCATCTCCAGGTACAGATTTCTCATATATACATATCTCATGAGAGGTTTCCCATTTGTCATATTTGTCAGCTGCATATGGGTGTCTCGTGTGCTCTGGGACCTCTTAAATGGACCTGCCAATCTCACGTGCCCAGATGTGGACAAGGAGGCAAGCCATGCATTTGTTCACTATTGACTGAAAATGATGCACAGGTTGCAAGTTACTATCTTGTTGGGTATAACACTGACAGCACATATGGAAAAAAGCTGCAAAAGGTGATGAATTAATTGATAAATGTAATTTATAAAATCATATGCCTGAAATAACTTATGTGGCACTGGACAGGGCATGAAGTGAGAAGCTCTTTCACATGGAGAGTGGATTCAAATGGCTCTGTGAGTACTGTCTAATCCATGAGCATTTTGTGAGGGGAAAAAAAGAGAGAAAAATGAGACATTCTTGACCACTAATCATATGTCCATTCTTGGCATTTCAATTACAGTGACATTTTCACAGAATGGATAAGGTTGGAAGGGACCAAAGCAGGTTATCTGGTCCAAACACCCTGTTCAAACAGGGTCATCCTAGAACACATTGCACAAGATTGTGTCCAGACAGTTTTTTAATATCTCCACTGGGGGAGACTTCACAACCTCTCAGAACCGTGCACTTGGTCTTGTTGAACTTCATGAGGTTTACATGGGCCCACCTCTCAAGCCTGTCCAGGTGCCTCTTGATGGCATCCCTTCCCTCCAGCACATCAACCACACCACAGAGCTTGGTGTCATTAGCAAACTTGCTGAGGGTGTCACCAACCTGTGTCACCAACAAAGATGTTAAACATCTGTGGGGTGCATTAAGCAGTTCTCTCAGTCTCAAACCATGCTTTTCCAGTGGTTTTGGATCAACCACCGGAATTTATCTGCAGAATCTGTCTGCAGACCTCTATGCAGAGGCACCAACAAAGTTGCTACTAATGTCTTAGTAATGTTAATTATTTGAAAAGAAGGAGATTTCCTTGGAGAGTTGTGGTATCTTTCTTTCCAAAGCTGTAGGGAGCTAACCAGTTTTAGGGAAGACAGGAAAGAAAATGGCTTGCTGACACTCGCTGAGCAAGTGGTAGGCTGGCAGGTCTGTCACTGAGGCCAATCTCAGCAGCAATGAGCCTGAGACTCTGCATTTACCTCCAGGAGACCCAGAGAGCAGGTGAAAGAAACTCAACACCATTTGTATCTTTTATGTTTTTGTCATATAATCTCTTACAGAGATTGTTATGGCTTAGCCAAGGGCAAAGTGGCCCTTCAGAAAATGTTCCTGGTCACTCAGCTGCTGCCTGTGGTGTTTAGGCAAGCCTGCTCAAGCACAGGAGGTATACTCAGGCAACAAGAGGTGTCCAGGAATGGAGAGCTCCAGAGTTCTGAGTTTGGCTCTAAAACACCAACTGAATTTCTGAAGCACTCAAATTTCAATCAGGAATAGCAATAAATAATAATAATGGCCAGTCT
This sequence comes from Empidonax traillii, assembly GCF_003031625.1. Taxonomy (NCBI): domain Eukaryota; kingdom Metazoa; phylum Chordata; class Aves; order Passeriformes; family Tyrannidae; genus Empidonax; species Empidonax traillii. The sequence continues at coordinate 1,040,289 of NW_020955433.1, forward strand.
TCGCGAATGAAGATCTGGGGAAGGTCTTTCCACCTTCCAGCCTGCGCATTGGATTTTTTAGGTGAGACACAGTGTGCGCGGAACTGAGCCCACCCTTTAATCCTGAGGTTCATCTGCCGGGGCCAAGCGAGCTTGGACGGTGGCAGCGAGGTCCTCAGGATGTAGATGGATTGCCTTACAGGGCTAACGAGCTCCATCTGCCCAGGGAGTGTTCCTGACCGGGAATCGAACCCAGGTCTCAGCGGAGAGCCCATGAGGACAACAGAAACAAACAGGGCCAGTTTGCCAGGGGCTTCAAGCCTACTTGTATAAATTGCATCATTGGTTTAGACAGAGAGCTGGAACTTGCCAATATCTTGATATCTGATTAACATCAAAGTAAGATAGGAGAAGGTATCTGAAGTTTCTGCTGTATCTGAAACAGCCACTCCTATGCCAGAGGCTTTGAATTTTTAATTTGCTGCCCTATCAGTACCCAGAAGGGTGGGACTGGGAAAGGTTTTCCTTAGATCATCAGGAGATATGGCTGAGCTTGTTCGTGGAGGAACCCTGCAAGGCAGGCGTAAAGAAGTGGATGATTACTTTGTAAGTCGAATGTGTGATATATCACCACTTCTAGTGATAAAAGAAAAGCTTTCAGAAATATGTGTAGAATAAATGGTGGGAATGAAACAAAACAGTCTTTGCAAACATGGACCCAAGCCTGGCAGGGAGGATGCCCATAGCTCCTACCCACCGAGCTAACATTGCTCAGTTGCATCTTTCTACACCTGACTATTCACCTCCACCAACATCCACCAACTGACCCCTTTCTCTGTTGGTCTCAGCCCAGTCACGATAACTCATGGTCTTCCTAGTCTGAATCTCATCAAATACTCTTCCTTCCCTTCAATTCAGGCCACACTTGAATTGCACTAAGAAGAAAGACTAGGTTTATTTGGTGTTATGAAAAAATTCTGCATTTCCATAAGTCAATAAGGATTTTGTCTGCACACTTATTTGATTTAGGCTGAGATTCACAGCACCAATAGCTGGCATTTATTCATTACTGCTTTTCTTACAGGAAGTTTGAAATAGGAAAATTTGAGGAGGTCATTAGGGATAAGAAGGTCATTATGAACAAAAGTGAATAGGGTTGATGTTTTACTTAAAAAAAAAAAAAAAAAAAAAAAAAGAGAGAGAAATGGAATAATTTCACTTCCTACAATATTACAAATAGTAATCCAGAACATGGTAATTTCAATTTTGGGGATATATTACAAGAAAATCTTCCACAAATCAAGACAACAACAAAATAATTTGAGATCAAGTAGAGCTTACATCACTTTGCCACTAGAGGGAAAAGTGTAGATCAATTTATAGACTGCATATCAGGAAAATTTTCATTTTACTTTGTAAACAAGATGGGTTACAACCTTACCTGAATGACCTCTCTTCCAAATGGTTATATATTTTTTAGGGTAGAATTTTATTTAGAAATGAGAGATGTAGAGATCACAGCATCTGAAGCCCTTCCATGATTAATTTCTTTTACTGACTGGAAGTTAATTTCACAGAATCACAGAATGGGTAGGGTTGGAAGGGTCCACAGTGGGTTATCTGGTGAAACCTCTCTGCTCAAGCAGGGCTATCTTAGAGCACATGGCACAGGATTGTGTCCAGATGGTTCTTGAATATCTCCAGTGAGGGAAATTCCACAACCTCCCTGGGTGACCTGTTCCAGTGCTTGGTCACTGCACAGTGAAGAAGTTCTTCATGTTCAGGTGGAACTTCCTGTACATCAGTTTCTGCCCATGGCCTCTTATTCTTTTGCTGGGCACCACCAAGAAGAGCCTGGCTCCATCCTCTTGACACCCATCCTTTAAATGTTTCTAGACTGTATTTTCTCCACTACAACTCACAGCCTTTGAACTTTATCTTACTTTTGCTGCATTGAACTCACTTTCCTTTTTGAAGTACAGAGTACTCTCCCTGGGACAGTGAGAAGGTTACAGTGTCAGCTGGATATGCAGGGTTGCAAGATGCCTCTGCTCTTTCTCAGCTCTACCATCAGCCACTGCCTCTTTCACTCAAATGGCCCCTCTATGACTTATTTAAGCATATAAATCTCCATGAAATACAATTAAATGAAACACCACTACCCCTGCTGATTATTTCCATCTGAGTAGATTGACACGGAGTAAAATCCCTTAAAACATGTACTTCTAAGATAAGAACATACATACAGCTGCTTTCAGTGATCCTGGATACACAGCACCTTTCACTGGCAGGTTTTTTCCCAGCTCACAAAGGGCCCCAGGGAGCAAAAGGTCAGTACCCCACCCTCTTCCTTATTCACCCCCCAACCCTGATCTCCCCCAAGTGGCTGGGCTCCAGGCTTCACCCAGACATGCTTCAGCCTCTGGGAACCCCAACGCTCCCTGTGTCAGCAGGGAACTGCTCTGTGGCAGGAATAAGTGTAGTGTCATGAGAAATATGGCTTCTTAATTGGTTGGCAAGTTTGTTGGATGAAGTTGAATTAGAAAAGTATGCCAGATCTCGCCCAGGCTCTTATTTCTCCATCTTGCTCAATTAAAATAATGTTAGACCAACAATATTTGATTCTGGCAGTACTCTCACTTAAGAGCGTAGTGCACAATAAAGATGCATAGAGAAAATTGATTTAAAAAGTTGAAATTATTTATTTTAAAGTCATGACTATTCAGTAGAACCTGTTTTTGAGAGTGCTATTCATGTAGCTAATTTTGGGATGTTTGAGGAGTTTATCTTATTTATTTAGAAAATGAAGCCCATTAATTCTGGCTCCCTTTACACTATGGCACCTGTGTTGGTTTTGGCTGGGGTAGGGTTAATTTTCTTCGCAGTAGCTGGTATGGGGCTGTGTTTTGGATTTGTGCTGAGAAGTGCTGATAACACAGGGATGTTTTAGTTATTGCTGAGCAGTGCTTACACAGAGTCAAGGCCTTTTCAGTTTTTCACCCTACCTCACCAGCCTGTAGGCTTGAGGGTACGCAAAAAGTTGGGAGGGGACACAGCTGACCCCAACTGACCAAAGGGATATTCCAGACCATATGACATAGTGCTCAGCAAAAAACTAGGGAGAAGGTTGGTGGGGGCACTGCTCTTTGAGGACTGGCTGGGCATTGGTTAGTTGGTTGGTGGTAAGGAGTTGTTTCAACTTTTATCACTTGTCTTTCTTGGGCTTTATTTTTCTCTCTCTTTGTTATCTCCCACTCCACCCCAATTTAATAGTATTAGTATTATTGTTGTTGTATTACTGTTATTTTATTATTTGAATTAGTAGACTGTTTCTATCTCAACCCACAAGTTTTCTCACTTTTACCCTTCTGATTTCCTCCCCAGTCTGATCAGAGAAGGGGAGGAGGGTGTGACTGTGTGGTGCTTAGTTTCCAGCTGGGGTTAAACCACAATATTATCACACTTTGGATTTTTCTTGGTGAGAAAAGCCACTGTCAAAAACAGCCCTGAAGAGCAAAGCCCTTGTTGTCTTTTGAAGGCCATTGACGCTGGCCCTGCTTTGAGCTGAGGTTGGACCAGATGATCTCCAGATGCCTTCTGACCTTAACAACTGCATAAGAAAGACTGCTAACTGAAGTGAGATGGACAGCCTTACTACCTGCAAGCAGACTTTAGGGCTTTGGTAACCATGTACCTCGGTAATGTGGTCACATCATTGCTAGAGACAGGCCATCATTTTTGCAGCGAGTTTTCGTAGCCTTAGGACTGCCCCTTGTCAGACTTGCTCTCTCCTTCACCTGCCTGCAGCTTTGTTTTACTTTGTTTGGCCATAGCAGCAATTTTTCTAACTATCCAGGTATCTACATCTAACTTATTTCTGTTTATCATTGCACTGTATAATCTCAGTTTTATATTGGTAGCAATAATAAGTAGCTATTTTCTGTAGAATAAAATAATAAAACTCTAATAAAACAACTAAGAGAAACACAGATCTGATACAATAGCAGAGGCCCTGAGAAGCAGAAACACAGTGTGTGGCGTAGCAAAAGACATATATGGGATATTAAATTATAGAGCTGCACAAACAACAGTATCTCACGTATGTAGAACGCATCACATACATTAAATTCTGATGTAACGTGACAATGTAGACTGAAGAAGAAAAATAAATTTGTATGAGTATGTTAACAAACATAAAAGTGGATCCTAGAAGAAGGAAGAAGAAAACAATGACATTGATACAATCTTCTTCCCAAAGACAGACTTCAGAGGCTGATGACTGACTATGTTACCCTCTCCAGCATCCCAAAGCGGATAACTTCAGGACTCAAAGGTGCAGTGCAAGGGTGACCATTACCCTGAGAAAAAGGATATCTACTAAGAACAGCATGTGTTACAATTTTAATTTTAGTATTATTATAAGTGAGACTTTTCCAAAAGCATTATTATTCTTGTTCAGTAGTAATTAAATCTAGACTAATAACAATTCAAGAATTAGATCGATACATTTTCCATTATACTAAAAAATTTTTGGATTTATTTATATGATGTGTGTTTCCTCTGTGCCTGTGAACAATGCTTTGAGTGTAACAGACTCATCTGTTCAACTCATTAACTCCTTAAGGCCTTTAAAGGCATTCCTGAATCAGTGAAGATTTCCTTACTGCATAGTGTCAGTAAAATGACTTAAAAGCTTCAAAATCCTAAACTAAAATTTAAATACACCTATTAGATATTGTGCTTGTTTCTCTGATGGCAATAAATTGCTTGGCAGCACTCAATCCCCTCACTTAATGTCTAATGCCCTTTTCACTGGATAATAATACACCTGTCCCAAACCAGACCTAATGTTTTATCTAGGCCTGCTGCATCTCCCTCAGTTGTGTAGAATATCCTTCCTATTCCCCTGTCTGTACTCCCTGCACCCCAGCACCTGAGACTTTACCTCATCATGGCTTTCTCTTGTCAGAGCTGAACATGATTTGGCAACATAGCACCAAAAAGATTATTTCTTCCCTTATGGAGTTGCTTGACAGCACAAAACAAGCTCTAAAGCAATACAGAGTCCTTCTTCAGGGACTATACAAAATCCCTGTTTGTAGTTAGCTCCCACTTACTGTCATGGCATCTCTCGACTCAAGATGCCACCCAGAAGGAGGCTCCTCTGGCAGTATTGGACTGAGGCTTTCATCCTGTATTTAATTTGCTATTATTCTGTAACACTTCTACGTATCCAGAACTCTGATCATATGGCATTCATAGTAATGGTACCAACAAGACCCCTGCACTGAGGAGTCTGGGATATTAAGAGGATGTAACAATGACACCTGTAACATCTGCCACGTATGGGAATAAATGCATAATGAAAACTGTGCTTTCACTTTATGATGGACAGTGCGAGAGGACTCTTGGTGCCTCCAGTGAGGTTTGATATCACATAATTATAAGGAGATTAAACAATGGTAAAAGGCCATTAAGGCTGGAAGATCAAAGCCCAAAACTTTGCTTAGGAGAGAAGTTAGCAAAAGGCCTAAAAGATCTAATAAGTTAGCAAAAGGCCTAAATGTCTTTGATTTGGCCCCTTTGACATACATTCTGTGATAACACTTTCACTACCTGACCATATGCTACTATTTGAAGAGGCTTTCTACTCCATTGAAAGCAAAGCTGATTTTCTTCTATACCGGCATTGCACGATATTAGTGGGGGAGAGGACGGCAGGACATGTGGGAGGACATCATCTGACATACAGGCAAGGGCTTTCAGATGTGAAAGCAAATTAGGTGAGATTTTGAAATCCAAACATCTCCATAAACAGAAAGAATGAAGGTTATTCTTTTATAGTACATGTTCACATATAAAATAAGATTAAGGACGTATGAGTTTTAAACCAATAAGATTCAAGAAAGGTGAATTTCCAAACTGGCAGACAAGCACTTATTTTGCTAGATTCAAATTCATGTAAGCATGTAGCTGTTGCTGGAACTCAGCATTCACTCTCCCTCTTGACTATAGAGAAATAAATGAATCTGAATCTTGTTCTGGACTTCACTGATGCCGTTTGTCCCAAGTTCGTTTTAGTAAATTAAGGGATCTGGAAAAAAACCTAAGCTTTTTTGCACCAAAGCCATAAAAAAGGTTACTAGCTGAAAGGAGAATCCAGGCACAGACAAACTGAGATACCTCAAGTTATCTTACCCGCAGTTGTGAAATTCCTAGATAACCAATCCAGTTATTTATGACTGAGTATTATGAAGTTCTTTATGTAATGACAGAGAAGCATTATATGCAGCAACCACTCGTTAGGGTTATTTGCTTTCTGGAATTTTGTTTCAGGGGGAGATTGACCCAATTAGAAGCAAAACAAGGCAACCTGCTGCATTTGATTTATTAATGCTCAATTTGCAGGTGTGGGAGAATTGGGGGCAGTCATCTGTAGCTTCATTACCCAGCAGTGTAAAGCAGCTAGATTTCATGAATTAAAAGAAAAAGCCTAGTTTTCAAAACAGCCTTTTCAATTTTTTTTTTTTTTTTTTGGGGCTAAAATGTAAGAAGTTGAGAAAGCCTGTGTGCAACTGCACAAGGACTGCATGAGTAGAACTGATTATATGTCCCTGGAGAGGTCAAGAAAACAGGAAAGGGAGCCAGCCAAGAGGCACATTTAAGAGAAGGTTCTCAAACTTCCCTATTACCTTCAGAATTGTTTCCAAACTCTAAATCTAAGAAAGAAAAACCTGGACTTGGCAAAATAAATAATCTGCACTGTACAATCCATGGTGTCTCAGGATGATTTGTGACATTTAGTAATGCCATATGTCACGAACAGCACTGAGGGAATAATCCACAGAAATACAGCTGCTTGAAAATTGCTTCCAAGACCATTTCTCAATGAAGAATTAAATCAAAATTTTGCCCATTTTAAAACCACTGTTTTCCATTCACAGAAGTTCTATTGCAAATGCAAAATCTCAAAAATATTCTTAGTAGTTATTACATGGAAGGAATAATTTTGATATTTTTTGCAATTTGTTATTTTAATTTTATGATCATTGTGTCCAGGAGAAATCAATCCCATGATATCATTCTTTATCAGTATTAAACTTGGAGTTGTCTTGCTGTCACAAATACAGAAGAAAAGCAAGTTTAGTATTTTACTTCCTCCAAATGGCTATATACAGATGGCTCTTACAATTAATTTCTCACAGATAACCTGATTATACCCACTTTAAACTTGATGTAGAAGAAAGCATTTACATTAGCAAGAAAGTTCAGGTGTATTTACATTTTTCTGCCCAGAGCTAGTCATGTGTGTGGCACATTATCCATAAACAGTAACAGGGAAAAATGGCTTTTATCACATATTCTCCACTGTTTGTAATTTTTTTAAGAGACCTAGTGGAAAAAAGACTTTTCTCTGTATGGGACATTTTCTTTGCCAAATACTTCTAAAAATAATTTTTTTAACCATCTCAGTAGGTTTACACTGTCTAGCAAAAGTAAAATTAGTATTTATTGACTACAAATCTGTTGTTGTATCATGTATGCTTTTATTGGTGACACTTGCCAGGAGAAAATGTTCTCTGTGATACCTGAGCCAGGGTCAGCTTTTTAAGTAACTGCAGTTAATGTTATACCATGCAAGGTGATGTAATTAAAAGCATTTATAGACTATGGTTAAAGGAGAAATGGAGTTTTACAATGCTATTTTTCTCACTAGAATGAAAGAGGAAGCAGAAATTTGCTTCCAATTAAGATTTTATATCTTCATAATAAGCTTGAGCTACAGCATGTTTCAGCCAAGTTTGAGGGACTGTTACTGTGTGGGAAGGACAATGTCCATGGTGAACCGATACTTTCTGGTTCTCTTGATGCCATCATTTACTTCCTACCACGGGTTACATGCATTCTGCTGCTATGCTCTATTTATACCATCATGTATGCAATATGATTAACATGTCAGCAGTGCAATTGCAATAAGCCCTGGTAATTCTTGCCTTCCCACTTTTAAATTCATTATGGATAATGAGTATATACGCTCCAGCTTTATCTTGGAGCTAAATTTTCATGAATTTTCATCATACCTCTCAGTAGTGCTACCCCTGTTACAGACCAAACAGTGTCTTCTGCATGTGTATATTTCCTGGAGAAAATATGCAGGAGAAAAAATGGCCTAGAGCCCAGACAAGGAATCCTGTGAGTTTGTGTTTGTGCAGAAGAGATGCCTGGTCTACCACGGGAGCTCTTAAACACTACCTAAATATAAAACGGCGCAGCAAGTGAAAGGTGCAGCATATGAAGTCAGAATAAGATTTATTTGAAAAGTATAATTTGATTTTCTGTTACATGTTTTCCCATTCTGACTCAGATTACATCTTTATTAGCACAGTTAAGGGAAAACATGTAATCCCATCTTCAGCTCACCACATCATGATCGCACACATTTGCATTGACTTAAACTTGGATTCTTCTCTCCCCAGACCAGTTTCTTTCTAGTGTGCCTCAAGGGCCAGCACTGGTACATGGATGCTTTCCAAGGCACGCACATGAATGCAGTAAAGGTATCCTTCTCTGCTGTATCAGCCCCACCACCCCTTGTCTGCTGATGAAGAGATTTCAAGGACAGTATGAATGCCAAGCAGTCAGCCTTTCAGGAAACTGCATTCACTTTCATTGCTCCCAGTGCAGATATATTGAGAAATTAATGCTTAACATGATGTTAGAGTGGTGTTAGACCATGGTCCACATGCTGTCCTGGCTCAATGGAATAATGAATGGTCCCATGGTTGGAGATGTGTATGTGCTTATGTGTATATGGCAGATCAACATTTTGCACACAAAAGCAGGATTTTTCTAAACTTACTTTAAGCGGCCTCCCTACTCTGACTATAAAATTTGCCAGTGTATTTGTAGAAAAGTAAATCTCCTCTCCAGGGTGTACCCCATAAAGTTTCTGACATGAATCCTGCCATGGTGTGTCCAGAGAAGCAGCACCTCCGGGAAGCTCTGAGGAGGTGAGCCATCTACTTTTAGGAAAAAACTTTAGAACCCACTTCTGATGATACCCCTGCAATTTTTGCCTTGGAATTAAAGGCTGTGCAAAAGCTATACACTTCAATTTTGAAATAAAATATTACCCAAAGAATTTAAGGACTCCTCATCCTGGAGATGTTCAGGTTCTGTGGGGTCCTGAGTAAACCAGTATAGTGGAAGGTTCCCTGCCTGTGCAGAGGGATTGGAACTAGGTGATTTTTAGGCCCCTTGCAACCTAAACCATTCTACGATTCTATGAAATACCAGTTCCTCCTGTGTTCTTCTGGCAAGATCTGAGAGGAGTCCAGGAAAGTGGAGGGTTTCCTCTTAGCACGTTGTGTGCCAGGCAATATGTCAGAAGGCTATTATGGCTGTATCACTAGGGTTGATGAAGAAAGACTTGTGCCTCCCTCTTTGTACCTGCTCAGGAGAGACCCAGCCACCACCATCATTGTGATATGGAGTTCCCAGGAAAAACAGGAAGTATGCTTTGTTAAATATTAATCTGCTTTATGGTGGCTCTTTACCACTGGGATGAAAAGAGAGGCACAGGAGAGCCTTTGCTCTTTGCTCTTGAACTAATAAATAGTAATAATATCTTCTGAGCGAGCCGTGCCTGAGTCTTTTTCACATGTGTCCCCACATCATCTCAGCATAACTTTTACCCCCTGGAATTTTCCTGCCTCTCCCATTTCAGGGTCCCTCCTCCCAGCGCTGTCTGCCACCTCCCTCCCAGGCAGCCCTGGGCTCAGGCAGAGGTGCCTTTGCAAGGCTTTGCTCCCACTCACTGCTCCCTCCTCCTGCCGGGGGCAGGAACTTACCTGGGGACAGAAATTCCTGTCCTGTGAGGCATATGCATACTCAGGTGCCAGGAGGGTGGGGAAGCCACTCTCAGCACCTTAAGGGATAAAGCACCACTGTGCCTAACCTTCACCCTCACCCAGACCTGCTCACACAGAGAACCTCTCCTCTAGAGCCATTGAAGTGGCTCCTGGCCCATTCCTAAAGGAACTTCGTGCTGACCCCTGAAGACGGTGGTGGTACTTCCTCCACAATCCCCCCTCTCTAGACCACTTTTGAGAAATTTCCCTTTGTTACATGAGGAAGAGCTGATGTATGAAGGGCTGATGTATGGATGTATAGTCAGGACTGTGTAAGTTCATGTATTTGCAAAGTTTTTTATTCCTTAAACCATCTAAAGTAGGTTAAAAGCTTATAACTGAGGTTTAAAAGGGACAGAACTTTATACATAAGGCTGCTTAAAACAATCCTAATATTTATGAAATGAATGAGCATTTTCCCCCTCAGAGTATCTTGATTCCTATCTGAAAGTCTATGTTAAAAGCATTCTACAAACATTTTCTCACAATGGTTTCAGCTTTAGTGTAGAGTTTATGTTCCAGTAAAATAAACACCTGAGCAAGGTAAACATGCATGACCTGGCTGTAAGAAAACGGGGCGAGGGGGCGGGGGTAAGGAAGGGGAAGTGGTGTTTTTCTCTTGTGTGATGTTTTTCCTCCAGGGTATATTTTTTTTCCCAAGTACCTAATCAAAAAGGCTTCTTAATACTTTGGTGTTAAGTTATGGCTCCCTGTCAGAGGATTATTAGACAGAAGACAAGGGTGTTTCCTTCCCCTCCTAACTGTTTCACATTTTTTTTTCAGGCAAATCATAACTTGGCTGGCTGCATGATTTGACTGTCAAACGGAGGTGTCTGCAAGATTCATAGTGGCCACAGCTTGGTGGGTTGGGTTGTTGGGGTGGCCTCACTACTGCAACTTAATCCCCCCAGCACTGTGAAAGCTGGGGGAATGCCACAGCCTTGCCATCAGCTTGTTAGAGGAATGTGCCAGTCCACGTCATCCCACCTTCCAGTTAACCTAGAAATACTGCGTCCAGTCTTGCCTTATGCAAGCCCATAATACATCCAGCACTGCAACTTGCTGCAGCACTCAGTGGGAGTATTAATTTAGCTCTCAGAAGTGAGGAATACTTGTGCTCTCAAGCCAGTGATACTCAGGCACGTCTCCAGAAAAATATTATTCATCTTAAGAAGGATATTCTCTAAAATCAGGCTTTGAGATTAGCAAAGTGATAGCAGTATAGCCCACATGAACAATTAAAATTTGGCAGACTACTTTTCACTTCCCATTTAGAACCATAAAAACTATGTCAGAATTTTATTTGATTAACATTCACTATCCACAGTGATCAAAGGACTATGCCTAAAAAATTAGCGTTTTAGAAGGTCTTTGATAGTCAGCAATAAAACTCTCATACTTAGCCTGAAATCATTCCCATCTGCATTCTTTACTGGCTTATAATTTATGAAGTCTCATAATGAAATCAAACAGATAGCACACCTAAAGCTTCATCCTAACACAAAATAGAGACTCCAGATAATGAAGGTAGCAGCTATAATTTTACTTCTCTATCCCCCTTTAATTAGTATGGTTTGTATTTGAAGAGGGAAAAAGTCAAAGACTTTTCAAAAGATATTGTTTTAGTATCACCTTATTTCACAATGTATTGTTTTAATCCCAACCTTGTGTTTGCAGGTGGCTTCTGAGCAAACTATGTTTGGGTTCTCCCTCCAATGGCAGTCTACTGATTAATGGCTTCATTATGTGGCTCATGTCCAGGAAAAAAAAAAATGTACTTCATTGAGAGTTTGACTGCTAAAGCTTTTTTCCTATGATATCAACAGAAATCAAAGAGCATGACTTGTAGAGTGGCTACTTTTCCAACATGGACAGTGCCACTTGAGGGAATATGACTATTTATTGACAGTCAGTATACTGCAGAATCAGGGAGCACAAAGGGTAAGGAAACATTACTGTAGCAGGAGTTGACTTGGGCTAATTTCCAACATGGAGACTATGCAGTATAGGACATCCTTTTATAAATATGACCTTTATAACTCATTGCATTAGCCCAATAATACCACAAGGAAGGTTTTATTTGGGTTTATGCGGTTTTTAAAAAGACTGGTAAGGACATATCCATCATTTATTACTTCTGATGGAAAATTGCATTTCAACAAATTAAACTTTTAATAGAAAAATACCAAAAAATTTTGGGTATTTCACAAAAAAAAAAAAAAAAAGTGGGAATGATAGCATGTGCTGAGGGAGCCACCTCAATGAGCAGCCAGCTTGGCCATCACTTGCTGCAGCAGCGTGCCTACTTCCCATCAGCCATGAAAAATCAGCAGGAACTGAGCGCTGAGCTCATGAGACACCATGCCAAGAGGAGGTGACTGGCTATCTCTTGCCTTATTTGTCCTTCCAGCTACAACAGATCTTCCTCTGTGACCATGAGAAGAGTGCGTGCTGCTTCCCAGGTGTCTCACCAAAACCTGGAGCTGCTCCTTCATCGGGGTCCATCAGAACACATTTGCAGTCCAGGGGAAGTGGTGGCCCCTTCAACAGTGCTTGAAGATGCTCACTGGAAGAGAGGAGTCTCTGCATTCCCAGGATCATGCATTTTTCTCAGACATTTCAAAACAGGAAAGGCCAGCATTTCATCAGTTAATGATGTCATGTTCTCCTCAGTGCTCAAAGTAACTAGTTTACAAAGAAGAGGAGAACTAAAGATAGTGATAACTGAGCTTGCACTTACAGTGAGCAGCATTTGCCTGGGATGTGACAACAGGTGATCACCCTCATGTGTCTAATAGGGACCACTTTCCTATCTAACCGGTAATTAGCTGGCCAATATGATTAGAAGGTCTGGCATTAGAACCTAATAGCACAGTTCCCTCTTACTGGACTTTGGAGCAGGGAGACGAAAAGCAAAACAACTGTAAATGCCTCATTGTTTTCAACTATGTAAGCCTGGCTTAATAATTGAGGAGGTTGTGCTGCATAGGTGCATCAGAAATGCCTGACTGAAAGACTGTGCAACAGCACCTGTTGGAGACTCTGGTGTCCCACAGCAGAAGTCACAAGAAAAGAGATGTGCCCACAGCCTCAGTCATCTATGAGAGACAGATGGAAAAAATCTTTTAAAAATTGACACTGAAGTCAAGATTCAAAAAAAACTAAGAAAAACACGGTTTTAGAAGTTTAATTTTTACAAAGCAGCTTATAGGAAGTGTGAAAGCTGACAGTCAGTCGATGATTTGCAAGAACTTGATAGCATCAGACTAGACTGTCTTATAACCTGTCCATTCTTGTGGCAGAAGTGGCCATATTTCTCTTCAAATTTTAAGAAATTTTAATGTGGAAAGCAATATTTAAAATAAACTTTAAGCGGTATTTAAACAAATCTAATGTATGACAAATGGATCATGAGTAGAAAGAAAACAAAATATTCCCACAATAAGCTGATGCAATAGTGATTTGCAGTAGCTGGAACTGAAGATGCAACAGTAATGGGTTTTAGATTTAGATTAACTTCGAAGGACTTTTGCAGGCGTTCTGCAGGTTGTCTGCAACACACTGAGATCCTGAAGTTTTAATATAAATTAATGACAACTTACCTGCATGTCAGCTACCTACAGTAGTACACAGAATATGGAAAAAGAGCAAAATGTGACTAGGAAAACAGATACAAATCTGGTTGTGTGGAATTGCACCTGTTTCAGCTACATCTTGTCCATGAGTGATACCACACAGGGGTTTGTCTTATGCACTGAAATGTTTACAAATTAGATATCTGCCCTGTGCAGTTTCACAGAAACGCTATGACTGCTGAGAACTTACTGCAATGTTACAGACAAATATGAACCTTCTTGGCAACAACTGTGTTGTCACTTCTGCTAAGGAACTATTCATTGCCTTTGTATTTAATAAGACAATTTGTTGAGCAATACAGTATTATTATATGATACCAGATGTGGCCTGGCAGAGTTGTCCCTTGAACTGTGAAACTGGCCTGCAGCATTAACAGAAGTTTTGCGTATTGTAGTTCATGATAAACATCCCTGAATATTTCCTGAAACAGCACTAGAGGCTTTGAAAGTATTAACATTTTAGGGTTTGACTTGCAGTTCTAGAGTAAGAGGGAAAATTATATCTGAACAACTATTTTGGATGCTTTGTGAGAAGTTTAAGCAGGGCAGACTTTCCATTAAATTGTAGGTAAAAATGTGCATTGGCAATGAGAAAGCTGAGAATTCCTTCACCGTTAAGGAAGGATTAACTTCTGCAAAGTGTGTATCACTAGTCCTCAGAAACCTGTTTCAAAGAAGAACTCAAGTTTAATTGCAATAATTTGTTATTAGTCACAACATTCCACGCAGAATTCCCAAAATTAGATACATAGGTGAATCATCAAGGGCAAACTGTACCATTTTAGCTCAAACCTTTAAAGCCTCTCGTCAAAACCATCATTATCTTAGCATCTGAGTGTGCTGTGGGTGATGATATCACAGCAAGTAGAAAGTCACCATAATTTAGAAGCTTATTGATCCACTTTTCCAAGTATATAAAATCAGGCTATTGAAGATGCTGTGGAAATAGCACTTACCCACATGTTGTAAGGCAGGAGCAGTGTAATCCCACTGGTCTCCAGTACAAAAGAGCAAATTTGATGAATTTTATAGTAATGAGTGATAATTTGGTCCATGTGTTCAGTAGCCTAACCCTTCTTTTTTCCTGGCTGAGGGTGTGCACCCTCACCAGTACTATCCATGCTGCTGTGAGCTGCCACCCCTGATAAGTGTCTTGTCCCTCTGGCAGCAGCTGCTAATGCAGGTCAGACTGAAGAGCAGCATATACAGTGACTGACAAGAAACGGTGAGAGTGCATCATCATCTGCTGGTTAAACCTGCTACAGTCAAGAGCTATATGGGGATGATATGTATTAACCAAGTATTTATTAACTCAAGCACGGGATCTCTTCTAGCCTTTGTAGAAAATTCTTCTGATGAAAAAGAAAAGCCTTTTATGTCTCCAGTTCACCAAATAGCCTTCTCATTCAAAGCATCAGCACAGCGTTATTTTCCATGCTTAAAGAGCACGTGTTGACTGGCAGCAGCTGAGACGTACTAAAAGCTGTCCAAGGAGCATGAAAAGTGGCATCAGACTGCGTGAGCCTGCAATAATCCACTAATCTTTTTGAACACATTCTTTTGTTTAGGCAGACTTTAGTTATTAGATTTGACACATATTTCACATATTACAAAACTGATCATTATTGTGTAGCTGGCTAATCCTCAGTTTGAGGAAGGATTGATTTTTAAACTCATATAGAAAGGCTGTCAACTATAAGCACTGAAGCTCTATGTTTCTAAGCATATGATATACTTTGTTTTAACAACATTACCAGAGGCTTTATGCAAATGATAGGTAGATTTACATAAAGAGGTAAATGTGTATATTGTGAGCACAAAACTGCTTCATGGCCAATGATCAAAGTAGAAATGGGTTTGGTTCTCAGTGAAACATTCACTTGTGATTGGATTTAGATGACAGGTCTGTTTAAGCAAGCATTTAAGGATTTATGTAAAGGCAAAGGTAGAATCATAGAATCATTTAGACTGAAAAAGACCCTAAAGATCACCAAATCCAACCACTAGCCCAGCACTGCCAAGTTCACCTAAGCACCATATCTACACAACTTAATAGAGAGGAATAAAACTGCAGGAGATATATCACTTTAGATCTATTTTGATGCTTTTATACCTACACAATAAAATGAAAAAATGTTAAAATCAGAAGTAAGGATGCATTTTAATGTAAGTATTCATTGAACAGCCTACTTTTGCACAACTGTGCAGTATTTTCCATAAAATATTTTTCACTAACCTAAAAAAACAATGTCCACCAGACATTTTTATTAGCTTGAGTGCAATACTGCTTGAACATAGCTAGACTGCCTTTAGAAATGAGTTGGTTCATACATAGCCAGTGCAAAAATCATTGATTTTTGAAAGAGCTTTGTTGGTTGTACCCTTGCATATTTTTTCCATATTTGCACTGGCGTGGTTTTTATTACAGTCTATGCCCATTAATATGATATTCAGCTGCTTATTCCAGAAGATTGTCATCAGTGTATTATATATTAATCAGAATTATTAATCAGTAACTTGTCATCAAGTACCTACCAGCCTTTGTACATGGAAAAATGCAAATCATTTTATTCCCTCCAGATGGGAGATGGATTGTAAGGGTAGTAAAAACTGAGCAAGTAACAGAAATGAAAACCTGGGCCAGTGTTTTTTCTTTTCTTCAAGCAAAATTGGTCAGTGTTTTATTCTGACTGGAGGGAAGAGGTGAGAGAATGTGAAAGTTGCTTGATGACAAAAAGCAGAAATCTCTCTTCATCCAAATACTGCTTGGCTGAGGGCTAGCATAAGTTTCTTGCACGTTGACTATCTTCAAACTAACTTAATCTTGCCCCTTTAGTCCCAGTCTTGTCTGAGAATTAAGATGCCAGTAATATCAAATACACTCTTACAGGGGCTTGCTCGCTGGAAGCCGTATTGGTCTGTATCCCCTGCAAAGTGGGGTCCTGGACTGGACACCAGAAACAGAGCCAGTGAGTCAAGGATGTCAGGCCCTGGTCAGGCAGTCCAACAGGAGCAGCTGTGCAGAGGCACCAATGCACTTTTGGTGCCTCAGGCAGGAGGGAAACAGTCTCTTCCCAGCACTTCTGTGACTGATACGGATTGCCTGAAAACCTGGAATCGCCAATTCTAGTTTGAATTGGATGTCCATTCTAGTTAGAAGAATGTCCATAAGAATGATTAGTTTGGGTTTTGTTGTTTTACTGCAGTCTAGTAGTGCTATGCAGAGCACCCTACAGGCACAAATTACAGTTCTCACTCTGGTCACAAAACATTGCAATTGGAATTTCTAAATATATCGGGCAGGAATCCAGTGTTAGATCCACCTTTCTTTAGAAAGAGATTCTCTCTACCAAAGTGCCCTACCCCAATTTGCTGTGAGCTAAGCTCTCCCCACCCTGAATAACAGCACTAATTAAGAAAGCTTTTGGCTAATTACCTTTCATACTGCCGCTTAGGTTGACCTAATTTGTGCTTGGCAGGATCTGTAAGGAAAGTTAGTCAGTGAAGAATAAGACACTGTGTTGCAGTAAACAACTCAGTGCAGGCAATATCTGGGCAAAAAGACATTTGTAGCTCTTCAAAGGTAAAAATATAAAATGGTGGGGTTTTGTTGTTAATTTTATAAGTACTTTCCAGGGCAAAATTAAATGGTGTATTTGCTGTAGCACAAATATTGCCTGAGATGTGTGCAGAAAACTGGTGACTCATTTCCTGTTTGATGCCTTGTTGCTTCACAGCTTTCCCCCAGCAAGAGGAATGATGTTGCCCAAACAACTACAAAGCACATCTGGGCACTGAGTTTCACTCAATCTTTAGGTCCCCTCTGGGCTGTGGAGGGCTGTGCGCAGTGGCATGTGCTGTGTGCTCGGTGCTGGTGCAGGCACAGTGCCCAGGGAGGGGAGTGGCAGGAGCTGGGCAAGGATCAGTGCTCCACCTAACCTTTCCTTTTCCTGCAAACTTGCACAAGGGGGATGGCATGAACCTGATGATACAGATGACTTCAGGAAGCCCACTTTCTCTTTCATGCTGCAGACAATAAATGGTTAGACGGAAGAGGGAGCCTTAAGCTCCTTTCTTGGCTTGCCTGTCATGTGGATTCCCATTGCACACTGAACTTCAGCGGTTCTTACCCCCACTGCTGCTGAAGCTAAGCCAAGAATGTCACAATTGCAATAGCAAGGGCTTAAGTCTGAACAGGAGTCATGACATGTGTCTGCACCATGCCACCTGAAGTAATAAAGGCATTGTGCTTGGAGTAGTTCACTGCTGGCTTTGCTGAAGCGCTGCTTGAAGATCAGTGGCAAGTACATAGTCACAGCTATCAACTTAAGCCTCCTTCTGGAAGTGGAACCACCACCAATGCTGGTTGATCAGGTCACCTGTGAGTTTGGTCAAGTCCTGTAAGCAGGACTGAGACTCCACTGCCTGCACAGACAACCTCTTCCAGTGCTGAACTACTCTCCTAATGAAAACATTTGGTTTTAATATCCAGCCTGAACCTCCAGTTTGTGGTTATAGCTGCATGTTATATCGTTTGAAAACCCTGAGAGAAGTTCAGTTTTCTTACCTTCTTCTGACATGTTAAATCCTCACTAAAGTCAACATATATACTCCATCTAGCCCTCTCCTCCCATTAGTATTCACAGTCATTTCATCACAGACTGCAATCAGGTTTGTCAAGGATTTACCCTTGTTTTATCTTTCCACCTGTATGTGATTGGCAATGATCTCCAAAATTCATGTTCCATGATCTTTCCAGAGCTGAGGTGAGCCTCACTTGTCTACAGTTCCTCTTCCCAGGTCCTCCTTCTTGCTTTGACTAAAGACAGATGTAACATTAGCCTTTTTCTGGTAGGAATAAGAGCTCCCACTCCCCATTTCACTATGATTTTCATCTCAGCAGTTGTTTAGTAACTTTTCTAAAAGCCTCTCATGGGCTGTGTTTTATACATGTTCTACGGACTTCTACCACATCAAAACCATTCCTGACTGTTCAAGATACCAGTGTTTCCTTATAGAGCATGACATCCATATCCTTTATTTCCTTCATTTTGACACAGCTGGCTGGCTGGAACATGAGTCAAGAGCCATTGAAAGGAGAGGTAGTTACGCAGACAGAAAATTAACACAGACTGATGACAATCACTGGCTATTTTCACTGAATACAGGTTAAAATTTTCAGTCTGTAAGATACGTTTCAAAACTTGGCTATTTGTTCTTATTACTTTACTGTAACTCTCTGTACTCCTATACTATAGGATGTAGGAGTCCTCTACTTTTTTTCTTTTGAGAGGAATATTGACTGCTAAGAGCTTTTAGGAACCAGCTTGCCATAATATAATTTTCAGTTCTCTTTTGGGTACTAGTGACAGAGTTTTATGGCAGAAGTATTTTCTAAATTACAGAAATTAACTTGATGGATATTATGCTTTACTCCAGCTAAATTCTTTCTCCCAAAATATAGAGTTTACTTAATAAAATTTTGTTAGTGTTTTGGGTGTGATGAATGCATATATACATTATATAGTTCAGTGTAAAAAATCAGGAAAGACTCCTTTTATGACTTCACCGTGCCATTCATATATCATATAATAATGATGATAAGTAACTGTTAGAATATAGAAATTTACCTCACAGGATTTTTTTTATATAATAGTGTTTTCTTTGTCTCCTAAGTCCCAAATGTGGCTTAAATTTTCTATTTACTGTACATCTGGTGTCATTCTTAGTCCAGTGGTTGCTTTCTTCCTACATTCCTTCTATTCCTTCTGATACCTGAAATCCGTGTCTGAAATGACAATATTAAAAAATGAAATTGCAGAAACCAACAAGAGCAATCAATTATATTTACCTAGGTTGTTTTAGTAAATAGATTTCCCTCTGACAATTCAACCAGTTAATGGAATTAAATTATTTGCATGTGAAAGTCTATCCTGTGCTTTGTATACAACCTTGACTTTTGGTATATGTATAATATCAGTTATCAAAAATTAACTGCCAACTTTCCACTGTTCATCCTTCAGGGCTAGTTTAATCAAATTTGTAGTGTTCTCCTCTCTGGGCTCCCAGTCAGTTGTCTTGCCCTACACAGGCTCTTTTTTCAAGGCACAAAGCATGAGATGTTGCCAGAGGCAAAGCTGCCTGTGAAACACAGTATGAGGAGTAGTTTGCCAAATATTCCTGCAGTGCTGTAGAAGTTTCACATGCAGTATATGTTGTATGGACATGGGTGAATTAGGAATGTGGTACTTACTGGAACTGAAATGTTCTCCTGGTTGTTATGCCTGTTCAGCATCTCTACTGCATATACAGACAACAGCTTGTGCTCTGATCTAATTGTCACAGCTCACTAGAAGTAAAACCAGCAATTTATAAGAAAAAAGATGAAACCAGAGGAGTTTAACAGTGAATAGGAATTTCTGACAGTCAGTATGGGATGTGTGTGTGAGAGAAAGAAACCCTGAGCAAGTCAGAGCCTCTCAAAGCCTGAATGTACTAGCCCAGTTTTTCAAAGGCATAGCTCATCAACTGCACCCATGCATCAACTCTACTCTTTCTGTAATTCTGTCAGCTGTAATAAAAGGAGAAATTAAATATTTAGCTGTCCTCAGTCAGCGTGTGCAGATAGCTCTTGTTAGGTTTCTGCCCTGATGGCTTCTTGGAGGGTTCACCATTTTTGTCTTTCTTTACCCTAAAGGAATAATACTCTATTGTTGTTCTGCCCCCAGAAACTCTCAAGATGATGTCAGGTGAGTGCACAACATTCCCCATGCCAGAAGTCTTCCCTCCCTGCAAGATGTAGGGTTCATTGTCAAATCACAGACAATTACTGTACCTGATACTTGTAAACATGCAGTCGCACAGGAATTCTTTACCTTCAAAACTGCCTTCTCAGCACCGTCCTCTGCTGACTTTGCTCTCCTTTCAGCCTGCCTGCAAGGAATGAATGGCGTGGAGAGGAGACAAGAACTCAGTTTCAAGCCATTGCTCTAAGGGTTGAGCTGGGAAGCTTTCCAGGAGCTCACCTTTCACCTTACTGCATCTGGAGCCCTGAATTCTGGAAGAACACCTCTGAGAGCCCAGCACCAAGGCAGGCAGGTAGCCAGAGAAAAGGTACTTCAGAGCCTTTGTGTTTCCTTAGCAGCAGTGGAAGGAGTAGACCCCCCAGGAAATCCATGGAGCAGTAGCCAGGGTACAGCTAGCGGCTTGCAGAACATGCTCCACTGCCCATTTTACACAGCCACTCTTACGGCACTGTGACAAATCCATCACCTATGTCACCAGTCAGCCCCACAACAGCAGAAAGGCAAAAGTCCCCCCCAAAAGTAAATATCCATTATTTTTCTATCACCTACAACAAGGCCAGCTGATTTGTATTAATTACAACTTAGCTAAAATAAGTTTACAGGTAATTCCTATGCTGTGTTTTGGATAGCAGATGGTATGGTATCATGTATGGTATGAAGTCAGTGGAGCTATTTGCAGAGTGGTATATTGCTTAAATTAAGGGCAGAAGGGCAGGGAAAGAGGCCATGCAAAATCTGACTCATTTACCTAATCAGCTTATAGTTGGGAAGATATTTATTTACTGATATTTGGCCACAATCAGTAAGAGAAGCAACAAGAACAAGTGATGACAAGAATATTGTATTCTCAGGGAAGGTTAAGATTTGATGTTGATACTTTGGCACACAGGAACAAGCAAATTTGTTTTCAACAGCTTTTACTCCAGGTGATTAGATGGGGTGAGACAGGTTTGTTACTAGCAATGCATTTATCTCTCTTTTCAAAAACAGTACACAGCATCTATGAAACATAACTGATCAGACACACCCTATAGGAGATACATCCTTCCTACTCTTGTAAGCCAGCAAAATCTGCATTTTCAATCTTGGACCAATCACATGAATGACCCTGGGTGCTCAGAGCCAGCATCTCACCATATGTAAAACAAAGTAGCTCTTCTCAAGGCAGTAGTGGAGTAGTGCCAGCTGTACTGTGTCAGATCAGGTCTACAAACCTCCGTGCATGTCAGTCTGCCTGTAGGAGCAATCTGAAGTCACCTTCTTACAGAAGTAGGCCTTCAAAATGTCTAGAAAACATATTGTACAGGAAGTTTACCCTTGTCAGGAATTATGAATCCATAGATTTTTACACCAAGACCACCTCCTCAACTAAGTGCAATGTATTGCACTTGAATGTGGGTTTGCTTACCTGGATCTTACATATCTGCACTAATATCTGCAATTACTCTTCTATGGATTACAATGTCTTATAAGCAATTACAAATAGAAGAACCATGAAACATAGACTACGCTGTCTGTAAAACAACCTTTCATTCAAAAAATTGCCTCATAGGCACTGTAAGCATTTCTAAACACAAAATAATATTATTTTATTTAAATTGTTTTAGGAATATTGTTCATATATCTTTTTCAGAGGCTGGCCTTAATTTCTTTGCTGCCTCTGGCCTACTGCAGATTGTCAAGGACTGGCACTTCCCAAAGCGCTGCCATTACAAGAAAACGTAGCTGCCTCTTCCTCCAGGTTCAATCGTGTATCTGATATTTGTAAAGGTCTACGATGGAAGGAGGAAGGGATGGAAACTGGATTATTTTATTTTCACTACTGTGATATATCAGGAATTTTATCAGTCCTCCTTGCTGAAGTTTAACTATGTACTTAAAGTTTGAAAGTATGTATTATGTAACAAACCACCATGGTTTATTAGGACATATATCATTTGCCTGGAAGACTATAAAGACTAGAACATTAATCCTGCTAGGCATTGATGCAACTTGTGAGAGGTTGATGGCTGTGGATGGACAAAAAATCTCAATTCTCCCACTTGAGCAGTGTGCAGGAAACCTCCTTTTGCTCAAGCTCTTGTCTTAGAATGCATGGTCCAGGCCTTCCTGGTTCTGCTTCCCTGCTGATGATCTGTCCCCACTGGGCAGTGATGAAATCCCATGCAGTGTAGTCAGACATTCCTCATAAATCTCAGAGATTTATACTCACAAGGGATACAGAAACAAGTTACCTGTCATAAAGAGACGTAATTCTGGTAGCTTTTGCACAGTGAACTGAGATTTCTTCAGAACAGTAGTGACTAAATGGCAGTAAAATAATGACTGATAGAGATGTATTGCCTTTTTACAGCCAGGAAGCTGATAACAGTCCTTAAAATAGTTCCCAAGAAGTAAACCTTAGTCAGTAAGGGAAAACACTCAATAAGATGTTATAAAATCAATTATTTTGTTGGTTTCAAGATTTACTATCATTGGAAAAAAATAGTTTCACAAAGTCAGTGGCAGATTTATAGTTAGAATCATAGAATAATATAATAGAACCGTTTGGATTGGAAGGGACCTTAAGATCATCTAATTCCAATCCCCCTGCCATGGTTAGGGACACCTTCCATTAGACCAGGTTGCTCAGAGGCCCATCCAACCTGACCTTGAACACTTCCAGGGATGTGGCATCCAAAGCTTTCTGGCAACCTGTTCCAATGCCTCTTCACCCTCATAGTGAAGAATCTTCCTAATATCTAATCTAAGCCTACTGCCTTTCAGTTTAAAGCCATTCCCCCTTGTCCTATCACTGCATGCACTAGTAAAATGTCCTTCTGTAGGCCCTCTCTCAGCATTGGAAGGGTGCTATAAGGTCTCCCTGGAGCCTTCTCTTCTCCAGGCTGAACAACCCCAACTCTCAGCCTTTCCTCATAGGGGAGGTGCCTCATCCTTCTCATCATCTTCTTGGCCCTCCCCTGGACTTGCTCCAACAGGCCCATGTCTTTCTTCTGTTTCCAGACCTGAACACAGTATTTCAAGTGAGTTCTCATGAGATGGAGCAGAGGGGCAGAATCAACTTTCTTGGCCTGCTGGTCACACTTCTTTCAATGCAGCCACGGGAAACAATTAGAAAGTACTCTGCATAAAAACTGTGATTGTACTGGATATATCAGACACCTTAATGAGGACTATGATGACAAAGCAAGAAGACAGCTTAGCTTCTCACAGAAAATCTTAGAAACACACGTCTCTTAACAAAAGCATGTTTGTGAATGAAGGCATTTTGCGTATTTACATAACCCACACGTGAGAGAGGGAATGCACAATAAGAACATCATTCCAGGGCTGCTCAGGGAGCAAATCTCATTTCATTGCTTCTTTTGGGACCGGCCCAATATTGGTACACCTCCCAGTGCAGCGTCCAAAAGCAGGAGAAGCATTTCCTGTGTTGGGGCTTGGAAAGCTGGTAAAGGACAAAATGCACATCATCATCGTCTGTGTGAACATCTTTATGAAAAAGTAGGGTAAGTGAACACCATTAGACCTGGTCAGAGTATATGATCCATGATTACTATTTCCAGAACACTTTGATGTCCTTATAGAGAGATTACATGAAGTTCAAAATTACTTTATTTTGATACTAATTTACTTAATAAGTAAGATTTTCAAAAGCATTTAAATAGTGAAGGAGTTCCAGAGACCACTAACTTACATAGGTAGCTTTGTAAATTTCCCCTCAAGATAATAAATGTATGTCTCATTACTTGTTAAAAAGCCTTTCTTCTCCAGTGGCACAGTATTACTTGCACACATGCTGTAGTCATGTTTTTGTTCTACAGCTAACTGAAAGTGTAGCCTCAGTGTCTCTTTTTGTATGTTGTGCAAGAGCAGATCTGGAATTTGCATTTTTTAGATTACCAGACAATAAAAAACTCTGAGATTGCACAGATATGCACCACCCTTCATTAGAGGCAGTGATATTCTCTCCCACCCAGTCCTGCCCAACCAAGACAATATTGCACATACGCCTCCAGACAATGAGACTACCACACCTTTTGCCTCTAATTAAAATTATTAAGTTGAGAAGGAAAGAAATGCATTTCAGTCTGTGCTTGTTAGCCAAATGTCTTGATAAAACTGAACATGTTCTGCTGCTGCCCACCATCTGTCCTTATAAATACTTTGTAAAAACACTGAACAGGAAAACAGATTTGTCATCACCTGCTTCCATTATTTTATACTATGCTCTCAGGTTTTTCTTTATGCAGATTCTTTATGTGGATTCAATAGAATCCACAGAACAGGAGAAATTCTTCTCCTATTAAAACAATTTTGCATTTGTCACATTTCAGCAGAAAAGATTCAAACCTAATGCATGTAGAAAGCTATGTGGAGCAATGAGGGTGTCTAATGAGAACAGTGTTTTAGTGGGGCAGTCTTGCCTCTCCTATCTCAGGCCATTCCTCATATATTAGTCCTTTCACTGCTAGATAAGCCCTCGTGGAAGCACTGTGACTCCCTGTCTTTGACAAAGAGTTTACTTTTCATAGCTCTGCAGCCTTTAAGACATCAAAACAGTGTGCATCTTCTCATCTTTCCTTTGCTGCTGAGAATTCAGACACCTGCAAGAAAATATGCCTTTTCCATCAGTGAGGTAAAGAAACCTACCCAGATTGAACCATAGCATCCAGTGCTATAATGATTTCCAGTATATTGCCCCTGCTAAAATGAAGAAATCCCAGCTGATGCAACACAGCAGCCCAGGTGCTGACGAATATGGGTTGACAAGAAGACCGATGCTGTTTCTTATGCAGACTCTCCATTGAATTTTATGTCCAGTCACCACCCCCAGGCTCCCAGTGAGCTGTTCTAAGTACTGTGCCTAGGTACATTCCTCATAGCTTCACCTCAGGTACAATTTTAAAGTCAGTGGTATTTGTAAGACAAAGGAAAATGGACTTTGCCTGAGGCCGGGCTACTCTCTAAAGACTGTTGTTCTTCATTGCTTGAAAAACAGGACTATCTCCAACTGCTGCAGGATGAAAGAGCTCTCTTTTCATTGATATTTGCAGTCAGGTCTTATTTTTTTCAATGAACTACTCTTCTTTCTTATCACAGAAGCTCCTCCCAATAGACAAGTGGGAATTAGCCCAGGTATTTATAAAATTCAACTTCACAACAGGGGTGAATAAGTGGTATCAGGTACAAACATTACCCCATTACAAGAAGATGAGAACTGTCTCAAATAGGTACAGGTACTAAATTCCTCAGGGCTTCAGTTCAGGCAGTACAGAGGCCACTGTTCTTTGGCAAATTTTGGTGAGATAAAGGCTGAGTGTGAAGATTTCTGGAATCCTAGGACTGTTTAAGGAAAAGCTGATCAGCTGATACTAAATCAGTTGGGGGTGGTTGGCTAATCCCATGGCATTCCAGGTCATGTGAGGCCAGGGCTGTTTGGTAAGGAGAAGTAGTACCTCCTCCTCAGGCCAGTGCAAAGCTCTGCCTGCTGCCAGAAGGGACAAGAACAATAGGACAGAAAAGTCTCTAATACCAAATTCAAGAAGGGTGTGATTGTTTTGAAGTAGAGAAATACAAGGAGGTCACAAAGAACAGCAGCAGCAAAATTTGAAATTATAACAGACATATCTAAAAGGCTTATAGCATAAAGTATGCACAAAAAAAGGACCTTTTTTCAGTCTTCTATGAGTTAAATTCCATTTGCAAATTCTCCCTAGAAATTCCTTAGGAGTAGGCTTTCCTCTGCAATTTCTGGTCCCATCCATTTCAGGTTAGACTGGAAATATTGAGAAAGAAGCTTCTGACTCACAAACATCCCAGGCTCTCTCAGGCTATTGACTCCTTCATATTTAAATCCACAAACTTCTCAGGAAGTACAGATATATGAGTCTGAGGATGTTATCTTGTAAGACAGAGCATTAGACTGGCTTCAAAAGTCAGAAGCAAAACTTTGCATCCTTGCCAAGCCTGTTTCTATGCCAGCAAAGGTGAGATC
Source organism: Empidonax traillii (assembly GCF_003031625.1). Classification (NCBI taxonomy): domain Eukaryota; kingdom Metazoa; phylum Chordata; class Aves; order Passeriformes; family Tyrannidae; genus Empidonax; species Empidonax traillii. The sequence continues at coordinate 1,066,618 of NW_020955433.1, forward strand.
AATGAGGAAAGGTGAGGATGAAAATAGGCATTTGATTGTAACTGGGATTTTTTTCTGGTTTTTCTCCACATGTTGAAGTTTTAGGGTTTCTTTTCCCCCTCCCTTCCTTGTTTTCAGTTACATTTAAATTACATCGTAAAGTGAATATTTTGAGCTATCCTCCATTCAGAAATGAAGGCAGTAGGAAAGAATTACACTGACTGCTAATTTGTACTAGGTGAATCCTTGGGCTAATATTTTTGTCATGTAAGTGCATAAGATGTTCCAAATACTACTTCATATACTGCAGTTATTTCACACTATACCTTGTTATTGCAGCATATGGCCATCTCAGATGTTGTCAAAAGTTCAGAGTTTACCCCTAAAAATCTCAATAAGTAGACAGAGAACTTTGTTTCAAAATTCAGTGTAAAACCCCAACCCTCACCTTCTCAAATCTAGTTTTCCTAGATTTTCATCCTAGAACCACAAAGCAAGAAATTGAAAAGCAGAAAAAGAACATATAGAAAGTGGCTGATACATGTTCTCCCTTCACCTGCATGAAACAAGTAGTTTCTGACACTAATTTCCAATGCAGAGAGTTCATAAATCTTTTGTACATATGCACACACTAACATGCATATAAATATATAAATATATGTATGCAGATATGTATATGTGTCTGCATATATATATCTCAATACATAACACATGGAATCAAATAAAATATAAACAGTACTTCTGGGGCCCCATGCATATCATTGTCAATGGCATCTGGAAAATACATCAGAGATACACTGGTGCCTTCTAGCACAACTATAGGTTTCTAACAGAACTCTAAAACACTTGGATAGGCATGATGAGAACAAGAATAATTCTGATCCATGTTTATTATTAGAATCATCAATTGTCAGTTGTGTTCATAGAAATTTTAATAAAAGTGGCCTTTAAAAAAGCGTAGTTTTCTAAAAACCTCCTATAATCAGACGAGACCAGATGAGACATTTTTTCTGGTTTGGATTTGTTAGGAATGTTAGAAAGCTGTTCTTTCCTCAGTGTCCATTATGACTATGACAGAAAGAAAACTAGTGTTAAAAGACTCTTTTTCTTCATGGGATAAGTTTTTTCCTTTTTTTTCTTTTTTTTTTTTTTTTTTGTGTGTGTGTGTGTGTGTTTGGTTTAGTTTGGTTTGTTTTTGTTTTGTTGTTGTTGATGTTGCTTGGTTGGTTTTTTTGGGGGGAGGGGGTTTTGTTACCACTTTCTCCCTCTTCTCACCCTGCTTTGGTGTTCTGCAATCTCTCAAAACTTCCACATCTTTGGAACCATTACTAAGGGAACAGGAGGAGTCCTGAGTAATGACAGAGTAACATCTATTTATTTCACTTTCCTTTCTGCCACTTCTATTTTTACAAACCTGAAAAGGTTTAGAAAAGTTACAGAATAATGAAAGAAAAATGTACATGTTTGCTTGTTGTGAGAAGGGAGAAAATTGTAACCTGCCTGCAATTACCTTTTCATACTTACTGGGAAAAGAAGAAATTACAAGAGAAAAACTAATACTTTAAGTGTGCAAGATTTTTCACAAATTGAAAGCAAATTAATACCCTAAATTGTTCCTTTTTTGTTCTTACAAAACAATTTTAAAACCACCTTTCATCCATTTCTAACTGGAGCAGTGGTTGCAGCTTCCATATGAGCAATAATGCAACTCTTTCCAGAACTTCTGCATCATTTCTTTTTGCTTTTTATCCTTCTAGCCCCTGAACACCCAGCATTTTCCTTCTTTTTCAAATGAGCATCAGGAACCACGTGACTAATTAGTGATGATGGCTGCGTTTCGGACAACATTGCTGGTTTCTACTCCCAGCTTTCTGCCCCAGCTTTCTCTTGGCAGTAATTCCTCTTGTTCCAGGAGTAGCTCAGCAGCACATTTGGAGGAAAACAGGATCCATTTCCATGTCCCCTACTACACCTACCTCTAACTTACGGCATCAAAGGAACTGCTCCTGAGCAGCCACAGCTCCTCAGCAGTGGAGGCAAAAGCCACTGAGAGAAGAGTAGGGTGGATTTTCTGGCTGAATTCAAGGGAACAGGCTAGGTACATTAGAACATGCCACATGTCACATTAGGGAAATTTGAGAAGTAATGTGCTCAATGAAAACAAAATAGAGTTTGGCAGCAATCTAAACATTTGGGGCTGAGGGATGGGGGAAAAGAAGGAGCTACAGAGCCAGTAAGAGGAGTTAAACCATCATTCAGATCTGGGAAAAAATGTGCTTAATGGAGATACAAAATTAACCCTTGATAATATATTCAGAATTTCCCATTGTTTTCAAGAAAATCCAGGTAAAGGAACAGATATTACTGCTTTAACAGGCATCCCAGCCCTTTGGCTCAAGGTATACTGCTTTTGAAATGGCAAGGGTCAGTACACGAAGAAGGCATCTGGGGATATTTCACCACAACTTTCAACAAAAAGTACTTGAAACTAACTGATCCTCTCTCTTGAAGATCTTGTCTACAAAAGTCCTGTAGCAAAGTATAAAACAAAGCCATAGTCCCCTGGCTTTGTGACTTAAAATGTGAAGTAAAAGAAGCCGGTCTTCTAGATTTAAGAATTAAATCCTGCCTTTACATGTAGGTCCAAAAGAGTTATAAAAATGCAGAAGAAAGGAACATTCTTTGGAGATATGGCTATTTTCCTAACCAGATGTGTCATCAGCAACCTAGATGCTACCCATAGAAAGAATGTGGCCTTACAACATGTTACTCTGTACATCCAGTTCCTTTTTTAAGAGTCTTTGTTTTCTAAAACTGATCTTTGAATTGTATTCAGCACCCGACTTATTTCCTGAGAAAACAACTGTGTGTTGGTACAGGAAGCTGCACAGGTGACAGTTTAATTTAGAGAAGAATAACTTGTGCAAATACCACATTAAAAATTGATTCTCTGAAACAAAGCGGGCAGTTTGCTCTTGTTGCCAAATAGGTGTTTGCCTATCCTATATTTTATTCTTATTTTCCTGTCCTAAGAAGTTCTCCAGGTCAGAAAGTGAATGTGCACAGCCAATCTTGTGGAGCTACAAGAATGTTTGGCAACAGGCTTTAGGCTTTTTGTTCACCTGCACAGAGTTTAATTGGTCAGGGACAAGGAGGGGTGACAGTAGGTTCTGGTGTCAGATGTTGTACTGGAGCAGCACTGCCTCTAAGAGCAGAGCTGATGTCTCCAGGGAACCAAATAGGCCCAAGCAACAGCTCCAAGCACCACAAAGGCTTATTTAACATTACACATGCATTCATGTGTATAAATGTATGGTATGTCAGGTAAGAGCATTGGTAATTGTGTGTTATATTAATATGGGATTGGATTTCCTTAAGGAGTTATAAAATTCTGGCTCAAGAAGAAAAAGGCAGTGTTAGAGACTGCATCTTCTAGTGCTGAATCATCTCAGACAGAAAGTCTGGAGAAAAGACTGCTGTCAAGTGCTTGTATATATTCTAAGTTATACCTGGTCGTGCAAAGGCTGTAAGTATAGAGAAGGTACTGGATACCACAAGAAGCCAACCAATGCTGCTTGCCCTATAATCTGGTCTTTAATCCACTGTTCACAAATCCTGCAGAAAACTATTAAAGCAAACATTAGCAAGTTAACCCATGTAAGAGAGAGGAAGAAAGAACAGCCAGCAGTACTTAACATTATTGATGGATTTGCTGTCCTGAAGACTGTATTGTATTGCTTTCATCACTAGTTTGTAACCCCCAGCCATGTGTATGTAAGGTATATTTTTTTTGGCATGGTAATTTCTACATTGCTTGTAATATCTGTTCCTTTGTGATTTTGGTTTTGATATCATACTAAATACATCTTGTTCTTCAAAGTATCAGAAACTGGCAATAAAAATCATTTAGGACTGAGCACTGGCAGACCCACCTGGCAGAGAAACTAGCTTTTAACCTTGCAGTGAAGGGGAGGAGAGGATGTGGTTGAGCACTCTGCAGTAGGCAAAAGCTCTGCTGAGACATGGAACAGCTCGAAAGCTCCATGGTAGAAGAGATGTGAGATATGCCAGCTTCTGTTTGGGTCTCCATGGCACATGTCTGATAGGACAAAGTCCACTATCATTTTAGGCTCCCACTCGCAAATTCTTCCTCTCATGAGCAGCTCCACTATCTCTGCTGCTACTTTCACCAAGCCCCAGTTCCCCCATTTAACAGAGGCACATTCCTTGAGATTTTCCTCTGGCTTCCAGCCTATTTTAAGGGATAAAGCTTAAGAGAAAAGAAGGAAAAGCCCATACAGTCAACTTTCCACTATTCAAGTCACAGGGATATATAATCCTGAATTACTTTAAATGGGAAGTTTAATGGAAAAGGACTAAAGTATTTTAATGGAAAGGGATTTTTACCTCAAACATAGCACTGTGTAAGTGCATAAGCTTCAAAGGCACCCAAACCTACTGCAGGTCTCCCCAGAGCAATAGCAGGAGGCTGAAGAACCCTTACTGTGGCTACTCCTGAGCAGTACAGTCAGCTCTTGATAGCTGCCCACGTATAACACCACTTTTGTGTCCACAAAGAGCAGACATGAGTTTATTGGGACTCATTAGCTCAGGCTCAGTCAAGACCTTTCTGGACCAGTTAAAGCCCTACACCAGCCAGCTAAGGCACTCCTGAAACTCCCGGAAAAAAAAAATAAAAACCAGTCAATTTACTAAATTAACAGGTAACCCGTTGAGAGGCACTGGAGGTGACTGACTGAATTTACACATTCGATGAGGAATCTCTGCATGGATCATAGACAGACAATGTCCAGTACATCTTTTAATAGGAAGAACTCCTTTTCCACATTGAAGCTTGTGAGTTTCTTCTGTAATGTTTATAGAGGGAATTACACACACGGTGTACAGCTGCTACCTACAAAGGACCCATATCTCGGTGCAAACAAAGCACAAAAGAAATAATTTAGCTTTATAAAGTGACAACATAATAAACAGATTCTCTTTTCCTGTACATTCATTCCTGGGTACCTGCTTATATTTGGAAATTTTTTTTAAGGTGTTGAGGATGATTTTTATTTGTTCCGCAGCATCTGCTTCTTTCAATACAAAGTAATAACTGGCTACACTGAATGATTCTTTACTCAGGCAATGTTGCAAATTTAAACAGGATTGGGGAAAATGCAAGGGAACAGAGACCATAGGTGAAAATTTAGTGGCATATGATATAATTAGCCCATGACAGTGCCAAATCTAGCACAGACTTACAGGGTTGTCCTGTGAGACCAACAGCTGGATGCTGTGCTAGCTGGCAGTATGCTGGGAGCGTTAGGCACCTCTGAATGGCAATGCTGAGCAGGGAGATATGCCAGTGCAAAAACCTGCCAAAGAGGCACCTAATTCCTGCCATCAGCAACCTAAGGTAGGGCAGTGCCAGACTTTCTCCAGAGGTGCACAGTGGAAGGACAATGGCAATCATCACAGAGTTGCAGCAAAGGAAATTCTGTCTGGATACAAGGACAAAAATGTTCACAGTTGGGCTACACTGGAAGAGATTTCCCAGTGAGGTTGTGAAGTCTCAATTCTTGCAGAAATTCCAAAGCTCAGCTTTGCATGGCCCTGAGAAACTTGCTGTACTTGACCATAGTTTGAGGAAGCGGTTGGATTGGATGACACCCAACAGTCTTTTCTGACCTACATTATCCTGTGCTTCTGTGAATCCCTGTCCAGAATCTGGGATGCTCATGGAGAAATGCAGTTAGGAATATTGGTTATTTGGAACCCCTTTCCAACAAGTATCTCCCAAAGAAAAGCCCTGTAACCATCAAAAAGGAAAAACCGAGGACTGCAGTTTCTTTTAAAACTCTTGACAGTGACGATGCCAGTACTGTATGATATCCTGCTCTCTAAAGCACTTGCCCAAGAAATGCCTTAGTGATCTGAGTGGATCCAAACAAGTACATGGCAGCCACCAAGAAATTATTCTGAAGAAAGGCTCAGGGACACAAAGGAACCTATGCCTATGATGAAAGGTTCTAAGAACAGCAATCTTCTCATCTAGTTCTGGACTGTCTTTTGCACGGGCTCAGATGGAGAAACAGACATAGAGGTGGGGAGCTTTATTCCCTTCCCAGCTCTGCTGTAGTCCCCAGGCTGCTGTCAAACTTCCTGGCCCTTTGACTCATGTATAACTTATTCTGCTAAGATCCAGCTTCAGCAACAAGCTCCAAGCTTCTTCCCCTCCCACAGATGGCCTGCTCATTAGCCAGCTCTCTTGGCAAACATACACTTGGGCTTCTCCAGACTGTGGAAGACCTAGTCCTGAGGCTTCCCTAACTACCGGCAAGCACCCTAACCATCGTGTGCCACTAACTAAAAAAAACCCTGCATGGTAGTGCCATCCCCATTGCCTTCTCCATCATAACCAAGGTCTGTTTTCCAAGAGCTTGGCCCTTGCCAAGCTCTGCAGGCAGCCAAATGCCATCCGTGGGCGTTAGGTGTGCTCTGGGAACAGGCACTGGGATGGGCCCCGAGGGAGTGGGGCTGAGAGCTGCCAGCTTCCTGTATCCCGCCCTTCCCAGCACCCAGACACAGAGCCATGTGGGCTGTGGTGCTTCTGGCCAAGCAGCGAAGCAGAGCTGGAGGTGCCCAGGGCATGTCAGGACCTCCCTTTTGAGTACAAACAGCCCTGAACTTTGGGAGCAGCTGCACAGAGTCTTCCTGGAATGTTGCTTTAGAGACAGGTGGCCACCTGACATGCTGTTCTCAACCTCAGTTTACACAGCTAAAGCTTCTTTGGACTTTCATGCCCACATCCGCTGCTCTGCTTGGAACACATTTTGGCCATCGTACCTCCATTTCAAATGCTCTGTAATCTGTTTCTTCTCTCTTTTACTAAACTGCCTCATCCACTGCCCTTTCTGCCCTGCCATAGTGCCCTTCTGTCCAGGTTGTCCATGCACTTTTTTCAGTGTGCGTTTTCTCTCCAAGCAGGTCCCCTGCAGACCTCCCTGAGTGTGGCAGGACTGGTATTTTCCAGACACTCTCCAGCTGTGTGACCAGAGGCAATCCTGGCACTCCAATTGCTAAAGTAGCCCACAAGACTGACAGACTGCTTCAGAGGGACCCCAAGGAGCTGACAGATCCCTCAAACTCGTAGAAATAACTTCAGAGTTATTTTCTAGAAAGGTCTAGACTGAGAAAAAAGCCCAGCCTCCATCAGAGTCTGACTCCAGACTTTCTCTACCAGCTCATCCTTTGCCTTCTGCTGTACACAGCATATGCTATCATTTCTTTTTTACTATTTCCAGATGTGTTGCAGTAGAGCACTACTGCAATCCCATGACAATATTAGCATGGACCAGAAGTGCGACCTAAGTTGTTTGTGACCATATTTAAGTATTAAAATGATTATTGTTTTTGTTCTTCAGAGATTAAAATAATGCCTTTCAAATTCTTCTTCTGTCAAGAGTGCAGACATCTTCTGTCAAGACTAAGACATCTATTTGCAGATTAAACCTTGTGCTTTTCCACTTTGAGAAGGCACATGTGGCATTGGTCTTTCAATATCCCCATCTGAGTTTCTTTTGTGGGACTCACATATCTTTCCATCCTTGACACTTGGATTACAGCAAAGCAGGGAATGAGTCAGAATCTTAGTCTAGGAAATTAGCTAATCCCCTTGTCACAGAGCATGATGTGTGCCTACTTCTTCAATTACTTTGTCTGTCACTCTTCTTGACAAAACCGATATTGCTTTGGAAATATTTTGACATTAAAAAAATGAAACTTCAGAAAACAAATTTGTTTAAATGAAAATCATACCCAGACTCCTACTTCACAGTTGCCTATTTGGGGTCCCATTTTTAAAAATATCTTGAATCTCCACGTGCTTCTCCTGTTATTTTTCAGTGATGAGCTCTTCATAGTACAAAATGTACCATGAATAGTACTCTTCTACTATTGAAGGCCAGGAGATTACAATCCACTGTACTCTACCTTATAAGACTCCAACTGGAAGTTATAAGGCCAGATTAAAAACTGAGCTTTCCTCTTTTCAAATGGCACATTATCTATTAATGAGAAGTGGCACATTTCAAAGAAACTGCAGGATGAAAGAGAAGGGCTGGAACACTCCAGACAATGGCAGGAACAATATCATACAGATACTGGAGAGGGTGACACAGGGACATCCAGATAGGGTTACGCAGAGACAACACTGCACTAGCAAGACTGGCATGTGGCCAGAGATACCAAGCCTACTTATCCCACTATAGAGCAAGCACACTTTTCTCTTCAGTGCTCAGTGATCTGGTTGGATTTACCATCTTGGGCTTAATGCCAACGATGCCAGACATGAGCGTATCCGCTCTGCAGTCCTCGCACCGGGAAAGCAACAGAGGGATCTAAGGGGACTCTGCAAGTAGTCAGCTGGAATCCAGCATGGCTCCTTAAAGGCTTTGTTATTACCAGGGTTAAAAAGAAGAAGGTGGGAAAGACTGGGAGAGTGGGGGAATAGGAAGGAAGGAGGAACAGGACTGCCCTATTTAAAGCTGGTGAGCTCAGTTTCGGTATGCTGCCTAATTTTGTCCTCTGAGCCTGCAGAGAACCCTCTGCCAGATTGGAAATGGCTCTGCAAGCAGTGGAGCTGTGCATGTGTGATATTCCTCCTAAACCAGTAAGCCCAGCTGGCTCTTCTGTCCAGTAGAATAATGCCCCAAAACATCAGCAGGTAATTGAATGTTAACCACCCTGGTAATTTATAGTGCACAGTTGCTCTTATAACCATCTCGTAGAGAAGCATCAGGGTCAACTACCAATGGGATACTTTTAAAAACCTCAACAAACACCAAAATCTCAAGTGCTTTCCTATTAACCTGGGAAGCTACATTATGTTTTATTTGTGCTTCTGATGGGCACTATTTTCCACTTATTGGACTTCCTATGGCTGTAATATAGCACACAGACACACTGGTGTAATGTGTGTTGGTACTTGTACCTGGCCTCGATCACTAGCAGATCAGTGGGAGACTTCCCTCCAGGCTTCACAAGGGATCTGGCCCTCTCTTTTCCTTGTGCACAAACATTGGTACCTCCATCCCTCCAGTGCCAGGCCTTGGGGCTTAGCCTTCAAAAGTGTCCCTGAGGCTGCAGATGGCTGCACAGCCCACTCTGCAAGCATAACTGGAAAAATGCCCTTGTGCAAGCTTTGTCTCAGCTTTAACTGTTCTAGGTGGTAAAGCATTTTCCTGCCTCAAAACAACTCCACTCAGGTGGCCTGAACAACACAGGGATCTGGAGAAATTAAAATAATCTTCTCAAAGTACGACTGTCCTGTCCCTCTTCTCATATCGATCCTTAAACTGCACATTAAGCAGGAGAGTGTGCAAGCCAATGCAGAGAATCCCACAGAAGAGACACCACTGAAATCTACTTCATTCACTACTAAAATACTTATAACTTCTTAAAACAAATGCTAAATGGCAGACTAAGATGGAAGAACATATTTTTTTTTACTGTAACATGCTTAGCAAATTCCATTGGAAAAGTGTACACTGCGAATTCCAGTTATATATCACCACTATGGCTCTGTTGTGCTTACCACTAACTGTCAAAATACACTAATAATCTCCCTTTAATTCTGACATATTTTCCATCAAATCAAGTGGAAGCTTTTACATTCCTTTGATTCTGTCTGAAAAAAAACCCAAACAAAACCAAACCAAACCAAAACCTAACAAAAAATCCCCAGAAAAAAAAAAAAAAAAAAAAAAAAAAAAAAAAAAAAAAAAAAAAAAAAAAAAAAAAAAAAAAAAAAAAAAAAAAAAAAAAAAAAAAAAAAAAAAAAAAAAAAAACAACCACAGAGCTGTTATAGCTACTTAATAAGTAGCTACTGCGTACAAATTTATAACTATATTTTTATAGCTATACAGTAATAACTAGATACTTATATAGTACAGTTAACTACAAAGTTAAATAGCATAAGTTATGGCTTATTTTAGCATGAAAAAGAATATTAAAATTTTACTGGGTTGATTTAATATTTACCAATGAATTTGCTAGAATGATTTACATGCACTGCATGTCTGCTTTTTCAGCTGTGCTCAGAAATCAAGTGCAGGCTGAAAAACTTTGGCTGAATAACACAGAGGTTAACACTGATGGGACTGAACCAATCTGTGAATCTTCTGGCCCATCCTGAACAGGAAGCAAAGAGCCAAAGGTTTTTTTGCTAATCTCATAACTGTTTCAACACTGAGGTCCATTTTTTCATGCTATGCAAACACTGAAGAGATCTCCAGAGCACACACAGTTCAGCCTCTCCACTGGGGCAGAATCCATCCATGTGTGACAGATGTTGGTCTAATCAGTTCTCACAAACCTCCAGTGAAGCAGATTTAAAACACAGCCTGCTTGGTGCCTAGCCACTAGATATTTTTTTTTTCATATATAATTTAAATCTTCTTTTCTGCAAATTAGAGTCTTGTTTTACACACATCCCAGTGGGCATGTTAAACACATAGTTACTCACTGATTTCTTTAAAACAACCTTTAAGCAGTACCAATGTTTTTCCACTTCACAACATCCTGTGCTGATTTATACTAGCTGAGCAGCCAGCCTTCAGTTTTAAGAGACCTGTTCTGCCAGCACCAGGCACTTCAAGGGACTGATGACAGCAAATCAAGATTTATGTTTTCATGCTAAATTGTTTTGTGATTTTAATGTGCTTATTTTGATAGTGACAATGAGCCATTGTGAGCTTACAGCTCTGCTGGTGCCTTGTATAAACCAACTGGTTGAGGATGGATTGTGCCCTCCAACAACAGACAGCAAGATGGTTTTTGCACTCTCAGAAAAAGTACCAGATCATTCTTGCATCCTGTTCTCAGTTTTTTTCCCTCTAACACAGTTAAATTCACCTTAAAAACAAGGGAGGAAGAAAGAGAATTAGAATTTTTTTTTCACACAACAGGATTTTTAATTCCAGCCAACATGTCAGCTGAGAGTTTTTGCTTTCAGTAATGGTCTGCTCTGTTTCTTTCAGAGGCCTGACACATTTATTTCATGGTCAGTGGTCAATCTGTAGGAAATTCTTGCAACCATTCCTGATTTGGCATGGAAAGGGACTTCTCTAGTCTATGAGACAGTGAAAAAAAAACAAACCAAAACACACTCATATCAGCTTGGAAATCAATGGAAATCGATGCTCCTAGGAATTCTGTTCACAGAAAATACAACCCAGAATCAAGTCATACTGTCGTCTTAACGGCTTAAGATTTATCTTGAACTTGTTACCTGAAATAATTAAGGACTGGATGGCCTAGATAAATGAGTGAAATTGCGTGCCTCCACCACACTTCCTCGATGTTGGCATAATTTGGCCCATATGGGATGCAATGATGATGTCTCTGGACCTCACAGGGAGGGTAAAGATGAGAAAAACTATGGGGAAAGTGGGAATGCAAAGAAATATTTGAAAATAGGAGAAAATAGCATCAGAATGAGATCCTTTTAATATACTACGAATTTCAAAAGACAAAACAAAATGTGCTGGTCTCTTCTGGCATGGCCTGGCATGGTTTGTTCTGAAAAGAATAAGCTCACTGCCTTTCTAGGCACTGGTACATGGAACTGCTTTTGAGGCAATGACAACAAAGGTAGAAGCACAAGGAATTATTTGTAAGACAGGAGTTTTATAAACTTTAACAGGGAGCTTGCCATTGGTTGCAGCGTGAGAGATGATAGCATGAAGGTGGCTGACAAAGAAGCTGACAAGGGAAGAGTACAAAGAAGTAAGGTCTAAGAAGCTGGTCCCTGGGTTGGTGCTAACATAGGAGGGTTAAATGGGGAGGATTTTTCTTGGACTGCCTGGGCAGATCATTTGCCCAAGGAATCAAAGAGTGAGCAGAATAACCAATATATAACATAGGTTTACTTCCTAAGTAATCATGGCTAGGCTTCGCAAACGAAGATTTGAGAAGGGCTCTACCCACGCTTGCTACAAGCGCGCAGATGGTTAAAAAGGCCAATGCGAGATAGACAAGTCCGGTTGCAGAACGTACAGCAGAAAGACTCCCCAGGTGATATCGACGAGACGCGATTCTTTCTGCGTTGTCTTTTCTCCTCGAGAGTGATCCTGCGTGTGTTCACAAAAGCAGCAGCAGTGTTATAGATGGTGCGTCTCCAGGCCTCTCCAGGCCAGAGTAGACCAAGGGTGGTGATCAATATGGCCAAGGCTGAGGGATTGTTTCAGGCAGTCCTCGTATCTCCTCTTCGGGACTCCTCTCTAAGTATTGTAAGGAAAAAGGCAGGATTGTTTTGCTTAGGGATAAACCAGAACAACATGTAGAAAAGAGATTTGAAAGTAGACAACTGCTACTTTTCTTTCCTTTGCATCAGATATGCCAGCAGGAGACTGGAGACTGTCCCCAAAATCAGGGTGAAATTGCATGAACATTCACTGATTCTTGTGGACATATTGTTCTTCAGACTATAGACAGGGTTTCAACCAGCACTCAGGGTGTTGGTACAACACAGAAAAAGGACAAAGGACAAAGAAAGCTTTGAGGGAATTCATGGCCTGGGAGTAATGGAAGAACCAAATAATGAAGCAAAAGATAAGGCCAGCGTTGGAGGAGACTTAAACAAGAGGAAGATAAATGTGCTTAATAAATATCAGGTTGGTAAACAGGGATTTTGTTAAGTGTTGAGCTAGAGTGGAAGGCCACATTAGGAAGGAGCGGGGGGGGGGGGGAGCAGCGGGAATCTTAATTAATAAGATGGGATCTCTAGATGAAAATATAAGTCACTGAGAGGAAGGCGAGGAGGGGAGTCAGATGGCAAGGCAGAGGGTTGCTAAGTCTGGGTGGTATCAAGTGTGATGTTCATCACAGCAACATACAGTAGGAACAAAACTCAGAGGGAAAATATGAAACAAAATGACAAAAGGGGGGACAAGAGTGCAGGTACAGGGGGGAACCATCGCTTTTCTTCAGCTTCCCTCCTGAGTAGAAGAATTTATCACTGAAATTTATCCTTTGTGTTTCATGTTGTGGCTCAATTAGTGATATTTCTTCACAAACAACTTTGGTAAATACTCCCTAACACTACTCTGTGCTGTTTTTGCTGAGGTCCTTCACAATATGAAGTAGAGTGGCAAAAGCCAGCTAATTGCCGTGCAAGCAGGGTGGAGTCACCAAGCAGTGTTGTTATTGAGTAGCAACTCCCAGTGTGGAGTTGCTGAAAATTAGTCATGTTTTAGTAGCGTAACTATGCTACTTTTCCTGATGCTAAATGCTCTCTGACATGCCAAATTTACTGTGGACTATAAACAAAAGTTTGTGGCCAATTTCTGAACTGGCACAGAAAAGAAAAATTTAAAAATGCAAATTCATAAATTTTGTCATTAGAACTGTGTAAATTATATTCCTGATCCCATCAGGTGCTCCCTCTCACAGAGTCAGGCTCCCAGTTTCCATGTCTCCTGCCACAGAGTCCCATGACTCTCCCAGGCTCCAGTTCCCTGCGGTCAGCCAGGATTATCTCATGGTCCTGACTCATTCTCAGTTCTTCTGCCTCCACCAGCATAGTGGTGTCCATCAGCAAACAACCTTGCTAAGGCAGAGCCCGATTACTCAAAAAAAAGGCAAGGCAGAGATAAAGGCTCCACAACAAAAGAGCTATCTATAGTTTGACTCTCTGCCTCCCACTAAGGCTGACTGATGGCTGGTCCTCTGGACTCCAGAACCTCTCCCCACTTTGTCCTGTGTCCAATGGCAGCTCCAGACATCTGGCTGCTCTCTCTTGGGAACAAATTCTTGACTCTGATTCTTTGCTGATCTCTGGATTTGTAAGTATCTAAACCAGCAAAGAAGAACCTAGAGCTTTTCACTGAGCAGACTGTAGGATGCTCGAATGGAGCAGCTTTTCAGTGACTGCCAAGATACTGTTGTCTGCAAAGTCGCTGTACAGACTGACATGCTTTGGTCTTCTGATAGTCCCACCTAATTAGAGCAATGCTGGCCAGTCAGGAAGCAACTCCTACCCTTCTAGAAGTCAAACAAATTAGTTTAATTTCCAAGGGTACATTTAAATTGCAAAGAACATAATGCAGAGATCCCCAAGCTAGCACTGAGCTGATTTGGCAAGTCACACAGCACAGCAAAGTACTGTGTGGATATGTCAAGTGGGACTGCAAGGCAGAATAATCATGTTCAGCTGGCACAGCACTCTGGGCTACACTCTGTCTGGTTCAGTGCAGGCCTGCGTGGAACCTCTGCACTATGTTTCCCTGCATTTCAAGCTGAGGGAGTAAAGAGTACTGCAGGAGCTTAGATGTCTTTGTGCACAACCTAAATTGCTGATCAGATTCTTATGGCAACTCCACTCGATCCCAACCTCTGTCTTTTATTCACCGAGAAAAACTCATGCAGTTATGATCTATTTTACCTTCATTTTGTTACACTTCTCATGTGAGACACTTGCAATCTCTTAACCTCTGCTTTCATGCATTGATTTTTTTAAGCCTAACCTTGAGAAAGTCATATAATACTAGCCCTCAGACATCTGCAAGGATCCTGACCCCTTCCTTGCCTCCAGTGTATCCCAAAGCCTTTTTAAGAAACAGTTACCAAAAAAATAAATATTTTACTCTGATAAAATTATAATCTGATATTAGATATGAATAATTAACAGTTTTAGCATCAACCTAGATTAGTCACCCCAAAATTCAAGAAACCATTCCTTCTAGCAGGTCTTAGCAGAGCAAGTAACAGGAAATATGAGAAAATTCTCCATCTTGCAAAGTTTTTGTAGCACTGACTGTTCTTGAAAAGCAGCCAGCAATCCATCCCATCCACTTGTAAATGTTCTGCAGCTATTCTCTTAATAACTCGAGGATGATGGATGAGTGTAAGGCTGGGCAGCTTTGTTTGATAGCCTAGGGGAGAGAGAGGGAGGGAGAGAAACAAGTATCAGCAAATGGATTGTGCAACAGACAAATAAAAATAATTACACAATACACTATATTTTAAATAACCCTTCTGGAATGTTGTCATTTTCACCAATTGATGTTACTTAGAAAATTCACCAGCTAATGCTACCAATAATTTCATTTAAAGAGAGATAAATGAGTCCAAATCATTGCCCCTGATAGTGCTTAGAAGAGTGTCAACAATGCAGAGCACTATTTACAATACATTGCATTTTCTAAAAAGAGTCCCTTCATTTCAGACTCCTATTGCCTTCAGAGCTTGAGCAGCAACTCAGGAGAATGGGCTCAAACATGAGGTGGAGAGGAGTCTTGAGACCTTTCCACAACTCAGAGTCATTTTGGAGTTACTTTTGTTAATTGTTTAATTCTGTGATTTTTCAAACCCCTAAGAGACACAGAGCAAAAAGTTTTGTGCCCCAAATTTTCACAACAGGTAAGTGAGAAACACAGAGAGTACTGTCAATAGACTTAAATTTGATAGAAATGGGGACTGCCCCTCTGCTTGGTAAATACTGATATTGTCAAGATTGTGAAAGTTCATTCAAATCTGTTATGAATTCTTCTAGTAAACATTAATGAATTACCTTCTGCTTGAAGACAAAGATGTGACAGAATTTCCTTCAACTCTTGTAACTTCTAATCTGTCCTTCTTTCCATTCCCTCTCCTTGAACTGAAGCATCTTCCTCATTCTATGATCACCAGAGCAAAACATGCAAATAACGAAACAACTCCAGTATAGATTTTTTTTTTTTAATAGAAGCATGCATTTTGTAATGAGGAATGTGTGAAAATATAGGAACCATAATGATTTCAGGTCTGTTACATCTATGCAAACCAGCAGAAGTTACGGACAAAGAATATGGTCATGTATAATACAGCACAGACCACTGGTTTCATCAAGCAAACCTCCAATGGGAAGGTCAGCACCTATAAGTCCTTTTGATGTTTGGGCTGGGCTCAGTGTTTCTCATAATTAATACTCTTTTTTCAAACCCATCAAACATTGTATTCATGTCTTCATGAAGAAGCAGCCCAATAGCATATGCAAAGGGTACTAGAGCATACACTTGTTAAAATCATCACCAAAATGCCTATTGACCTCAGCTCTGACATCAGGAGTCTCTGTGCGTATGAGAACAGATGTCTGAAGTTCACTTGCAGTAAAAAAAGAAGTTTCTGATAAATGGAGGAAAATATTTTTGAAGAGTTTGTAGCCCCTCTGCAGCACAGTACGAACGCACTACTGGCTAAAGTCAGTCTTTAATCTGGTAACAGCTCTGAACTCCTGACTGACAATATTCACAGTTTCTGCAGGGAGCATTTGACAGACTCTCTCCCTATGGGAAAACTCCACCTGACACCTTCCATGACTGGGGTTTGGGGAGGTGATCTTCTTCACCCCACGTCATGATACCAAAGTCCGGATATTACAGAAGATTGTAGAAGAACACAGGTGGCTATGAATTAACCTGACCTGTCCCCTACTCTCTGCCCTGGTCATTCATGGCATTTCAAGCATAGTTAAGCCTTTTTATCTTTGAGGCCCTTCATGGCCACTACAAAAGACCACAAAAAGTTGCAAAGTAAAGACTATGATCAGCCTCAGTGCTCTCAGACACAGTCCTCTGAGATACAGAAATCACTGTGGTAAGGAAAAAATATTTTGGCCTGCCGTTAGAACTTTTTTAGAGCTCTGAATCTGTGGAATGAACTTTCCCATAAGCCAAAGACCACCACAAACCACAGAAGTTCATTCCAACTTCATTTGACCTTGTATTTCTAACAATAATAAAAAGAAATGCGCTGGCTGGTATCCCACCAAAAGAGACTGCTATGGAAGGCCCACCCCCAGCAGGGTGGCTGTTGGGCACATCACAGCATGTACACCCACCACTGCTGCAAAGCACACTGTGGAGGCCGAGTGGAAGATCAGGGTGAATGTGCGAACAGAGGCCAATGAGTATATGCAAATATCCTTTAACTCTACAAACCTTTGAAAGAGAAAAGTGCTGCCCCTTCTAGAGACTTCCAGCTAGAGCGTCACTTCTGTTGTTCACCTTCAGCTATCCATGAGAAAAATCAGTGTTGTCTGAGGAAGGACTGAAAAAGATATCTTCACATTCGTCCTGCGTGAAGCACAGTTTTTATAACACTGACAGATCAAAACAATTTATATTAGAGTACATTGATCATACCAAAATGACAACTGGTTTTACTCTTGTTTTTCCCATCTGTGAAGCTCAGGAGTAGAGGGCAAGACTCACAGATACTTTTTAAGGTATGGAAGCTGAAAGGATTAGACAAAATGTTGTCAGACAACTTAAGTGGCCCAATACACATCCAGCTGCCTTCTGCTAAATACCCAATTAAAGGCTCTATGAATTTGAGTCTAGAAGGCAGGGGTTCCTCAGTCCAATACCATGTTTAATTCTTCCCTCATTACCATAATATTGAATATTATAGCAACAAGTAATCCAGTAATTACAGCTTTCCTTTTCAGATCTACTGGAATTCATTGATGCAGTTGACAGCAAAACAATCCTGAGATTTTTCAGAAGCAAATCAACTTGGCTTTATGTCTTCACTTGTAAATGCATTTACTCATATAAACAAGTTAATGCTAATTTCTGAAAAACATCATGTGAATCGTATTTCGTAAGATACTTAAAGAGCTTTGACTACCTCAGCGTTAAACACAGACAATCCTACTTGGGCAATAATAATGTCACCTCTTTCTTTCTAAGGAAGCCTGTTTGACTTGACAAAACATGTATTGTCAAATGCATGACAGGCATAGATGACTTGGGAGATAACACAGTATAAGCAGTCATAAGGTCTCAAACTCTGGTAACTACCAGAAATTCCCATACAACTTTTATTTTTATGCTATATTTCTTGTGAATTTGTTCTTTCAGTATATGAATAGTTAATAGAAGTAGTTTAATGACAAAATCATAAGAATAACCTCAAACTTGTGAACTCTCAAGGTGTTTGCTTGTACATCATATCCCTCCAACCAGTTTTCTTTGACAACTGTAGCTAGTCTAACACAGTTGTTGTGCATATGAGAATATAGTGACTATTGTTGATCTTGTTGGAGACTTTTAACTTTATCAAACACAAGTACTAACAATAATAATAATTAGTATCTATCTGTCAGATTTCTTCAGTGAAGAACTAAAATCAAAGTTATAACTCTTGTGGGAGTCTGCCAAAACTGAGGGAAAAGCTAGAAATACACTCTTCTGTAATCAGGTCAACTTACCTCATAGCACTTGTAAAGGCATGAATCACATTATGTTCCCTTGGCATTTTTGTGATTGCCAACTTTTTATATGCAAACGTTGTAAAGAGCTTTGAAAACAATTAGGATGAATTCATAGCTCCCAGTAAGTCTGGATATACCCCACGGGGCTGGTCTGGCAAACCTCTCCATGACAGTCCTGAGAGGTCACCTGGCTGTGTCCTGAGGCTGCGTTAGGGCAAGCCCTGTGGATCACCATCTCCCTCAGTTCCTGGTTTACTGAAGGAAACCCACAAAACAGTCAGAAAGTGAGATGCAGCAAGTCACTGGGGAGCTTCACCACACACAAATGTTCAAGGGCAGCTGCACAGAGCATCAGAGTGTATCACAGAGTCCGTCCTGATCTGTTACCACATGGTATCAGGCCTTGCTTCTGCTTAAGGCCACCCATGTGCTTTTATGGGCCTATATTTCACCAACACTGAGACAAACATGCATGAATTATTCAAAGGTATCTGTAAAATTGGGTTTGAAAGCTGTAAAATAATGATTTGGTGACAGGCTGGTCGTATCTCCCATGGTTTTATTACCTCAAATGAAGCTGAAGAATCAGAAAATGTTTAGCTTTAGTTTTTCATTGAACCAACAACGAAGAAATCCAGTCTTTTTGATGATTCATCTGTGAGCAGCCAGGTCTGCAGGAAGCACTTCTGCCATGTCCCTGGGCTACAAAAGGGCAGACACCAGCCAAGAGGGGCAACACTTGGGCATTGCCCCTGATACAGTCAACAGAGCTGCCATCTGGCATTGGCACTTGGATTGCTTGGGTGCATTTCTCATTTGAGGCCCAATTCTGACACCATCGAGTTAACAAGAGTTTGTGGTGGGGCATGTTCAGACTTCCATCGCATTGGAAATAATGCTAATGGTATTATACATTTTGTCTGCATTAAGGTCTGGTGCTTAGAAAATAAACATCTTGGCTTTGCCTCAATGTTTATCTCAATAAATACCTCAGCTTTGTCTCAACAATTATCTCTCCACAGCAGACCATTATCCAGTAGCAACCTATAATTCCATTAACAGTACTGTTTAAAATATATCCTCTTTGTTCTGCAGAGAAAGGAGCTCTGTGTGGGAAATTTCAGGGGCCTGGTGTATTTTTGGAATTAAAACAGAAATTAGGTCTCTTGGGCTATTTCTTATCCACTTAGTTTTTGTTTTTCTATTTCTTGTTTTGCACAATACAAGCTCTCTCTGGCTTGTGGGGAGATTGCAATTGGAGAAATCTGGAAGGCTCCCAGAGAAAGCATGTTTTAGGGCAGTCCTGTGCCACGGGCTACTACAGGTGACAATAACTGATAAAGGTCCAACATATTACCTGAATCTGCTTCAAACTGATGACAGGGCTTTAGAAACAGGTAGGCGTTGTACTTCTTTGTATCTTCTAAGGAAAAGGTGTGAGAAGCTCCTGTGGGCAATTGTTAAACATTAACATCGTGTCGACATTTAAATCTTACTACGTACAAGTCAGTAAGACACCTAGAAGTTAGCAGAGTATTTAAAGAAAAAATTATCTCAGTAATTGCGGAGCTGGTGTAGGAGTGCTGTGGGAGTAGACACAGCCATGACTACAGTGCTCTGTGCAAATAGCCCAGGCAGCAGCATCTGGGAGGTAACAGCTCTCTATTATGCATCAGCCTTTTTGTCTGCATTCTGTACTGAGCCAAATACACAGTTAGCACTTAGCAAATATGCAGTAGGCCAAATTAAATGGGAGAGGATCTCTTCTCATATGCATCAATACAAGTCCAGAAAAACTCTATTAAGGTTGCAGAAGTAAATGAGATCAGAATCTGGCTTATTGTGTTCATAACCAGTTAAATTCTGGAAAAGAAAAATCTGAAATAGTAGGACCTCTCTGAGGGAAAAGGTTGATTGAAGGAAGGGATTGAAAGAGGCTGAAGAGGAATGGATAGGGGTAAAACTGAAGAAGTAGAACCCTAGTGTGGATGGAAACAATACACGAGGGCTACAAAATCACTATGGCTGGATCCAGTAAAGGATACAGGTGTATAGAGGGGGGAAAAAAGAAGGAGGGATGCTCAAACTATTTGAGGCACTTGCAGCCAAGCCTGATATTTCCCAAACTCATGTGGCACCTCACTATTAAACCTCAGCATTCCTGGGCTTCTGTGCAGCCCACACTCACCACCATCTAACACATACTGAGCTATTAGTACCTACTTCATGCTCACAGCTGAGTGGAATCCCCAGATTAGGAAACCCAGCACCAAGGTCTCACAAAGGGCTCAGTCTAGTCGATGCACTCTGAATACACCTCAGCATTGAATTTCATGCAGAACATCACAGACAGGTTCCTGTGAATTGCGGGGAAGTCCAATATCCTAAAATAACCAGCAGTTCTCTTTTATCAGCTTTGGGGCCTAATACCGGTGGCATAACCCACAGGTGCAGAGAGCATCCCCTAAAGCAAAGAGCTATCTCCACCCTCATCCGTCATTGGGCACCAAACAAGGCCCCTGCACTGCTGCAGCGTGGGTCTGGGGAGATGGGGGTGGAGGTTGCTCTGCAGTTTATGTTATAGCAGGATGAGAAGGTTTCTTGCAGTTATTTAGAAAGGTTCCCTACAGGAACAGCTCTAGGGATACTCCTCATCTCTTCCAGGAACAAGAAGACATGACATTGTCCCCTGGGCTGACATTAACTTACAGGCCACTGGTGTAGGTAGGCACACCAGGTGGGATAGAAGGGTCCTTGTTTCTATTCCTATTTTGTATTTTATCTGATGTGAAGTACTTGCATAGCTCAGTGAGCAGGGACAGACCCAAAGTCACATGAAATGATGGAGCAGTCAGTAATGCAGAAATCACATCCCTGAGTAGGAGCAATGTGACAAACTGCACCCAAGGAACAAATTTTTGATATGAGCTTCAGTAGAGCCAAAAGCAAAGTCATTCATTAGAAGATAAATCTTTCAAGTTAGTGGAGTCCTCAGAAGCAGTGAGTATGCAGGGAGGCCAGGGCAGATAACCCAACAGGAGAAAATGTTTGCTTCAATAAAGGGCTAGAGGAGTCTTGTGAATCTGGGAACTCTAAATGCTATGGACAAAGTCTGTAACTGGTCTCAGTTTAAAAGTGTCCTGGCCTCACCTGTACAAGAGTAGAGGTTTCAGAAGAGAGTTCACAGAATAACTGAGGACTTACAGCAAGAGTTTCTAAAAGCTGGAGCTCTTCAGTAGAGCAAAGGGAAAGGCTCATACAGGCGTAATTTATAAATACCTGTATTTGAAGCAAAGTTTTGGAAGTGGGCTCTCACACACATCTGTCTAGACAATCTGCCTTAGAAATAAGGCATGTGGTTTCAGCAGAGAGAAATTACCTGCTTGAACAATTTATATGGAGCCGAGGGTAGATTCTTCATCACTGGGCATAATTTAATTAAAATTGGCTAGTTTACTCAAAGAAAATCAATAATTCAAACAGGAACAACTGCAAGGAAGCCTTTTGATCCATGTTATGCAGAAGGACATGCGAGGTGATTTGTTCTGGATATCAGTCAGTGAAAAGTGGGTCATCCTGCACTCTCTTCCCCCTTCACTCTCCATCCCTCAGCAGCAGGTCTGTGAGCAGTGGCAGCAAAGTGAAGCATCTCCAGCACTGCCTTCCTACCAGGAGGAAGGAATCCAGGAGGAATCCAGGACCAGCAGGGGTGGGAGACAGAGATAGGCAAGAAGACTTCATTGCAAGAACTGAGCTCGTAAATTCAGGAATTAATATAGTGTTTTCCTTGGGTTGCATAACTAATTGTTGAGCAAGAGAAGAGTGCAGATGTGGGTTGGTAGGATCTAGAATAAATTAATTAGAAATTAAGACTGAGGGCCAGCTGGAAATTTCCTACTCTCAGGAGACCAGAGAGAGTTCTTACAGAAGAGGGTATCACTCTCTGTCTGTCTAAAAGAACTGGCAACACACTGTCTGCCTTTCTCTCTTATGCATGCAAGAAAAAAAAAAAAAAAAAAAAGAAACATAGCCTTTTTTATTAAATACCTCATGATGTTAAGGCCATTCCCGTGATTGGGAGAGTGCAGAGTTTTCTTCACTTCTGGGGTTTAGAGTCCTGTGTAAGATCCAAACCCTGCGTGGCAGGCAGTGGTCCCCTCTGACTAGCCTTCTGAGTGTGTTGTCTCATGCCTTTGTGAATGCATCCACCCTGGATGATGCAGTGACCTCTCTTGGCAAGCTATATGTGTGTGTGTCAAATTGCAAGCATGTCTTTCTTCTCAAGCTACTGTTTGCCTGATGTATGCCAGGAGGAGCAAAAGCAAAATGAGCTCAAAAGCAGTGCTAATTGCCTGGAATTTGGTCAGAATATTACCTATTCCTTACAAATAAAAAAAAATCCTCTGCCTATTTTCATAGTGTTAACACAGCACTAGCATAACAATTCAGCCAACAAAATTTGTCTAAGAGCCAGTCCAGATTAAACATAAAATATTTTATCCCTGAGTACTCAAACATCCTGTTTCTTTAAAGAATAAAACACAAATTAGAGTCATCTTCAGTGCATTAGCCTCCCTTGACGACGATATTACAAATCCCAGCACAAAATTAAGATACAAGCCTACAATGCTTACACAAGTTGTGAAAGTTCATGCCTGCATTTGCTCACTTCTCTGACGTCTCTGTTGTTCATCCTGGGCAGCACATGCATTTCAGCCATTTGAATTTGCACTCCAGGCTTTATCGAAGTATTCCTCTCACCGTCCCCACCCTGACCCAGAGGAAGACCTAGAGAAAGACTCAGAGAGGTGGGGACTGTCTTTTGAACACTCCACAAGTCACCAGTAGTGATGCAACATGCCACTCCACCTTTATGTGGCTGAACAGGCAGATAAGGAACATAGCCCATCTGCATAAAGAAAAGATTTCCAATGGGAAGGACAAGGATGCATTGGAACAGGTTGCCTGCAGCACTGGTGGAGTCTCCATCGAGTCTCTAAGAACTAGTTAGACTGGCATCTGTCAGGAGTGATACAGGCACAGTTCCTTTTGCCTTCCAACACTTTTTCTCAATCTGTGGCGAAATTCTGCACCTGGTAAACTGTCATGAATATCTGCCTGTTCTCTGCAACCTGGAAAACTGAGGAGGCACACTTTGGCAACTGGCATGGAGGAAGGAGATTACAAGTCACGTTAATCACCTTAGAAGAACATTTATCTACTGTTGTCCAGCTTCAAGAGTCATTGGTATTGACTGAATATGAATCTTTAACTCTCAAAATGAGCAACAGTTTCCAGAGTTTTACGACTCACATTATTTTTAGCCGATTACACAGTCCTCATGATTGATCTGCCTGGAGTGGCTCTGCTGCAAGCCTCGAGGAGGGAAGGGTTTCATGGAGACACACATTTCCATGGGTGATAAGCTTGCGTCTGTTTTGAACTGTAAAATGGTAGATCGTTGTGAAATCCTCTCGGAGCATACCTTTTAAATGCCAAACAAGCCCAGCATCAGCAGCACATAAAGAAATATTTGAAAGGCTCTGGAGGGAAGCCAAGAGGACGTGGCTAATGTTTCACCTAACCTCACCCCCTCGCTGGCTGGCTCTGCCCCAGCAGCCCTGCCTGTGTGACGTGAGCCCCCGAGCCCCGGCAGGCAGCTGCTCCTTGACTGCCTGCGCTGTCTGCCCGGCTGGCAGCAGGACAAGGGAAACAAAGAGGCTAAAAACATAAAGTAGTGAGAGATTAGGAGCGGCGTGGCTGGGAGGGCAGCACGCCCTCCCTTAGGGCAGGGATGGAGTTGGAGTCTGGGCCTCTCCGGGTGGGCACCCACCCACAGAGCCACCGGGCTGGGCTTCACCTCTCCCTCCAGGAGGGGTCCAACACTGAGGAGACGCAAAATGAGAGTCTGTCACAACAGGCTGGCATTAATGGGGGAGCAGTGTGGAAAAAACTTGTCAGCCTGTGCCTCTCCTTTGGAAAAATCCACTTTGACTCCCCAGCCTCCAGTCCTTTGTCCTTTACACACACAGTTATTTGCCTCCTCTTTCACGCCCCTAAATACCTTTCCTTTAGCACAGAACAGCTTATTTTTCAATAATCTGTATTAAAAGTAATTATCCAGAAGTCTGCCCCAGTAGTCCTGCTCTGAAACTCCTGCTTTGAGTTTTTTCCTGTTATGTTCTTACTTCATAAAGTTAGTACCCACCCAGATACAAATATCTACAGAATGCCTGCTTATAGTTTTGTTGCTATCACTTGCTGGCAGGTCAAGTTGAAAATGGAGCTGACAAGCAGGATATGCCAAGAGAAATGTTCTGTATGCAGGAATTTGGACTTAGTGGACATGGACAGTGTTAATTATTGATTGATCTTATTTGCCTCTGTTCAAGTGAGGTTTTTAGAATTGACCTTTTACCTGCCTTAAAATATAAACAATGGTTAATAGGGTAGTAGAGCCACAGAGTTTTTCAGGGGATTTAGAAAAAGCCCTCTTCATGCTAGCATCAGCCCAAATGACGAAAGTATTCCAGATCTTAAATGAAAAGAAGCAAGCCATAATTTTTTACTAGGTCCTGACCAAAAACTTGGAGTTTAAGCCATAAGCAGGAGCATAGCAGCAAATCAGTTGCTGAAAGGCAGCAAAACAGAAGTACAGATCAGAGACTGGTAGGGGACTCAAAGCAAATGTGATTATTCTTGCAAACAATGAATGAACTGACAGAAAGGAAAATATCTAAAAATGGGTGCACAGTTTGGCCAAAATCACATACAGAATTTACATCACCTTAGTTTTTGAAGTTTTGTAATTTTTTATTTGTTTACTAGATTTCTTTTTGATCTGGCTATTTTTCATTTTGAGGCAAAAGTGATGAAACACTACAAGTAAGGAAGTTCTTGTGGTTTTTCAGGGACATCCAGAAGCAGAGTAATGGAAAACCAACAATAGGCAGGAAAGACTGCAAAGCATGTGAAAGCTTTCCTGCACAAACTCTGCTGAGTTCTGCAGATTGATGGTATATCATGACATACAGACTCCTTCCTGGGATTGTGCAGCTGCATACAGACCTCATGTAGGCACAGGGAGATGTGATAAACTGCTAGAGAGTACCAAAGCTGGATTGCCTTTGGAGGCATAGTGATCCCCCTCACTGTGCTCCTTCTGAGGTCTTCAGTCTTTGTGCACCATCAGCCATAGGACTCACCTTGTGTTCAGCCAGAAGAACTGGAAAACATGTTTCCTTGTTCTCTTCCCTGCTTGAGCACCCATATCATGTCAGAAACTTCCTGGACTGAACATAGGTCAGAGGTTGCATTAGTATTGTGCAAGTTTGAGCCAATCTCCCAAACGCTGTGGAATTACTGGGTTTTTTTAAATGCCTCTTCTCAATAAAAAATTCTAGTGCCAGAGAAAGTTCATTGCTCTAGGTGGTGTTTTACTTAAGCTGTTTCTCTCTGTGTAGTCACAGACACTTCTTTAGCAAAAATATGCATATGAAAGTCTATCAGCCTGTCTAGTGATGATATGTTAAGTTTGTTCTGCAGGCTTTTGCACACAGTCTAAACTCTTCTCATCCAACAGCTCTGCACAGTCAAAAAGAAAACAGAATGAGCTCTAACCCTTGGACTGGCTCTGCCAATCAGGCCTGCTCAATACAGTAGTCATCAGCATCAGAAAAGGAGGAAAAATATTCAGGAACTCACACCTGTCCCATCTGCCAGCAGATACAGCACATGCAGGACATCAGGAAAAGACAGTACGCAGAGACTGGCTTATACCCCAAGATTACAGTTCCACATTTTTTTTCCCCATGTGATTTGTGGATTTGCTTTAAGTAATGAATAAAAATTACTTTCCCCCTGCTCCCACCCACACACCCAAGGTGCAGCTGAACCCTCTATTTCATTGAGCATGCATACTCTTGCCTTTGATGCACATACATCTGCCACTGCTCAGGGATGGAAGTGCTTTGTGACATATAATGCATAAGCAGAGATGCAGGAAAAGCTCCTGCCTCCACTTCACAAGAACACTGATTTGGCCAAGGTCCTAAATCTCAGACAGGACTCAAACTATAAAGCAATGGCTAAAAGTTTAACCATCTTCTTCTTCTATCATTAATATTCATTAAGTAGCTACTGACCAGATCTTCATCTGGCTAATGTCACCTTACCTTTAAAGCTTTGAGGAGATGTTAAGCATTTGCTATATCTCTGGGCATAACCCTGGCCCTCAAATGTCAAATGGATCAGCTTCTGGAGTTGTGCAGAGTCTTTAATGACCCTCCATCCTTGCTTGTTTCCTTACAAGCAGCAGTGGACATAGGTGTCCACCACAGGAAGGATGTGCATGGGATGAGTGCTGGTTAGGGTGGAGGCAGGGGCCAGAGGGATGACCCAGAGGGCTCAGCAGATCCCATGGGGACACCTGGGGACTCCCTTGTCCCCCCACCTACACAGCACTACTAAGTACAGGACATGCTTCTGGATCACACTGAAACTCCCCAGAACGCCCTTTCCACTGACATATGCAAGAAAGCCTCTCATACAAATAAAACAATAGCGCAGGATAAATCCTACTTTCCTTTTTACTCAAATAAATCCAAGACAACACTATTGGTTTCAGGAGGGGAGCTTACATTTCTGCATCTTTCCACTTCCAGAAGAAAATTCTCTACCTAAGTAGGGAACAGGGAATACCAGATGTGGCTGGAGCTGTGTGATTAATCAGTAGCTGATGTGCAATGCCATGAGAGGAAAATCTGTGGAGGGGCTGAAAAGTTAACAACCATATGGGAAGGGGGAAATAAAATATTATATTTTATTTCATTCCATTAATAGTTTGAAAAATAAGTGTAACTAAATGCAACCTCGATGACTTCCTTTAAAAAGGCCCAAAATATTAATATTGAAAAGAGTTCTTTTAACAGTTTTAAAAATAATTCATAAGTCTGTTCACTGAATTCAGTACAACTTTCTCAATATTTTCAGTCAAGACTGCATTTTGGTTTTACTACATAAGTCTGAAAAACCCCACATTAATCTGGGAAAAAAGTCCAATTTTGTTTTAGACTTAAAAAGCAGGAATGTCTTGCTTCTGTGGATAGCCTCACATTTTATACTCCTTTATTGTTCTTACATCAAAGGACTAAGAGATTTAAATTTATTCCCCTTTTGTAGACCTTCTATGTCCTAATTTACTTTCCAGATGACAAATTAAACCTCCAATCATCTATGAGTTATTTCAGATTATTTCTCAAAGTCGTGGCAATGAAATTATTGGCAATTTTTTAATCAATGGAACTGAATATGTTTTGCATTTTAATCAGTCATTTGGTTCTTAGACTACTTGTTCTTAGACTACTCAAGTGCTCAGCAAGCATTTTTAAGAGAAACAATTTTTTCATAAAGATTCAACACTCTGTTCCATCTGCTGTGGATGGAAAAACTCAAGAACATAATTTCTGAGACCACCAAAAAGTCATGGAGAAAAAAAACAGGAAAACATTTCATGGATTTAACGGTCTGCCAGAAGTATAAGGATAGAACTTTAAAAAAAAAAGTTTATGTATTTAGTTCATTTTTTAGTTTTTCGGTACGCATAGGGATTTGTTTCAACTCTTTTGTTTCAAGTTAATGTATTAAAAATGTTCTGCACAGGCTACAAATGAACAGCTGGTTAAAAGACTTATTTAGTTACCTTCAGTAGAACTGTCATCTTTCCTATCATCTGGTAGCATGCAACACTGGACATTTTACTCTGTTGAAGAATTTCCTGTCTTTATCAAGTTAAACTCCAGGCACATTTTGCAGCAGAGAAGAATTAAAGAGGGAGGACCCTGTGCAAAGGAACCACAGCTTATCAGTGTAAACCCTAAAATAAATTAAAACAGTTTTTTTCTGAGGTATTTCAGCTATCAGAGGGGCTTCCACGCCATTTGCCATGCTATGTTACTAATTAATCATTACATGAACATGCCTCTGCACTTGGTCAAATGAATGTCTCTGGATAGGTGTGTTCTCATGCACTCTCTGCTCCCCCAGTTTTCAAGCCTTTCTCAGGAAGTTTAGACAGGAAGATAAAGTACAGGACACCAGGATGACAATGCTTATGACCATCTGGGGTCTACATGATTCTGCTTTTCGAAAGGGTGAATATTTCTTATTATTATATCCACTTGTTTGCACTACAGTTGTGACAGAGAAGGAGAAAACCCAGGCAGACAGGGAAACACGAGACCGAGGTGACTGCAAAGTAATCACAAGTAGCCAAAAAACCACAGGTGACAGCTGCATCCCATTCTTCTCCAGGGAAAGGAAGAAGTATGAAGAGTGACCCTGCCCCTGTGGAAATTTTGACCTTTCTGTAGCCTTACAGGTGCTAGAGGAAATCTAAATGAGTAGAAACCCTTCCAGCCTCAGTCCTAGTCACATTAAATTAAAAGCTGGCTGGTTGTTTGGCCAGTAGAGATTTTATTTAGGAGAGCAAGATATACACTGAAGATGGAAATGAATAGGACAAGAGCTACAAGTTGCACCAAGTGTGAATTATATTATTTTGCAATGAATCCACAGGAAACTCTTAAAGGCCTTGAACCCAAAGTACACATCCCTGCTCTTTAGTTGGGAAGTGCCTGTTCACTGGTGCAGAAATGAAACACTGGGTATCTGGGCAGTCACCCCCAAAAAGGAGATGCTTTGCCTTGCAACGTGCAGACAGAAATTGAGCACTAAGTGTGCCTGCAGTTCTCTCATCTGCAGGTTGCTTCAAATCACACCTCAAAATGCATTCAGATGCAGAGTTTCTTCTTCTAAGGATAAGCACCCAAGTGCCATAAACTATATGCACTTTGATATATCTTTGTGGCCTGATTTGGATAATTTACTGTATGAAAAATCAGCTGTACTATAACCCAATGGCATTAATGGTACAGTGAGCCACTGTAACTTTTCTATTGATTTAGTCTCATTCTGTATCTGCAGCTATAAAACTAATCTGCTATGCCTTGTGTGTGTCCTGATGGCTGCAGTGCTGGCTGATATCTCGAGTGCAGACCTGGAGGCCAGGATGAACAGGCACATCAGAATCATCCTGGACAAATGATGCAGATGTGGGAAGTGTAGATAATAGTTATGATGGGAATAAAATGTTAAAATCATGTTTAATTCTGTTTCTACACATAGCAGTGTGTGGGGGCAATGGGTCCCTTATTCTAAGGTTCAGAATGTATATGTATCTATCACCTGCAGAAATGAGCTACAACAGAGGGGGGTGGGGAGGGGGCACAGGTTCCGCAGGAGCATTGCCAGAGTTGCAGTTCTGATCCCTGCCATCTGGGATGCCTTCACCTCATCTCAGTGCAAGAGTGTATCCCTGTCCTTCCACCAACACTGGTACCCTTACTTGAGCTGGGTGCAAAGGTGTGCCCCCCCAAACTTCAGTGAGACCAAGCACCAGCCTGAGCAGCAAATTTCTCAAGTCCCAAAATCATGGGCATCTCACTGCCAAAGCTATTCCCAGGAACACAGGAGTTCACACAACTTTTAATATAATAGCATCCCTCTGTAAAACTGAATTGAGCAAAGAACATAATTTTCTCTCATTTGTGACTTATAAAAGATCATGGAAAGTCTATTTTAAGTTCTGGCAAATTAAGAATACAATCAACCAACAAAAGTCAGTTGGGAGGCTTTGTTATGACTAAATGCTTTTGGCTAATGAAAATATTTCAGCTTCAGTCTTGACATTTTGAATATTTTAGGTACCATTAAAGGAAATTCTGAAGTAAAATAATGATGAACCAAAGATACTGAAAAAAAATCAAAGTGACAATTTAGTTTTTAACAAATTACTTTATTAAACACTTCTATGTTACACAAAATATGTGCAAAATTTCCATGGTTTTTCATGGTGAACTAACTCAGGGTTACTACAGAAGCTCTCTCCATTGTTCAGCCAGTGAGAGTTGAAACTGCACAGAATGAAACAGGATGACAATGATGAACACCTTCATCAAATAAATTGAATAGGAGTCACCCCACTTGAAGAAGGCAAGCATCATTTGAGTAAAGGGGCATGCTAGCAAAAAGTAGAAGAAATCATTCCCCACACAGTTCCAACTTTCTATCTTTTCCAGTGGTGTTTCCCCAGATCAATATTATTAGCACATTATAATGAAATTATTTTAAAATAGGCTTATATCATATTACTTTTTTTCAGAAATTGTTTAATATGGCCTTGGTTTCACTTGGTTTGATTCAGTTTCTGTGGGATGGATTTTTTTTTTTTAGGCATTTTGTGATGAAGAAATCTAATCTTAATTTTCTATTGTCCCACTGGGCTTGATTCCCTACTGTGCTCTGCATAACTTTATATTAGAGATTATACCACTGAGGAGTTTGCATTTAGAAATGGTAGGTTTTGAGCATACAAAATGAAAAATGAGTCCAGGAAAGTGTGGTTATTATATGTATACACTGAGAAGATGATATGAAAATGTTTTAGAAAATCTGATATACCAAGACCAATTACTACTTCTCCCAGTTGCCTCATATTAGTACATCTGAAAAGTAGACACTAAGAATATAGAAAACTTAAATCAGTGAGCAGAGGTAGGTGTGGCTCTCACAGGCCTGGGTACAGTTGTACATGGGCCACAATGCCACTTGGTAAGAGTCAAGGAGGAAGGATTTGGCAATGTTCTCGCACATTATAATGGCATAGTGCCTCTGGAAGGTGTCAGAGTTGCTGCTTGTCAAATATCCCTCATTGCTTTTGTCCTTGCTGTTGTGGACATGTAAGTATGCATCAGCTAGATAGTAAAAGCACACCTTCAAATTTCATACTAGAAACATATTACTTATTCCTCATTTTTCATTATTCTGTTTTTGGGCTTGGATGTTTTCTGTGAATGTAATTCTTGTCTGAAAATTTTCTCAATAGAAAACAACTTATAAAGGATCGAACATCCTAGCCCTTAGATAAACAAACATGCTTCCCATAAAGAAGCATCATTGTGAAGCCTACCTCTTAATTCTCTCTCTCTGCTCACATCAAGAATAACAAATGGGAGGACTAGGTCTGAAAAGAATGCTAATCTACCCCAAAATACTAGTTTTTCATAAGTACCACTTCAACAGGCTCTGCCTATGACAACACAAATATAGGCAAAAGGGAAAGATAAGAGTTTCCTCAAACATTATTTGGTTCTTAGGAGGGTAGAAAAGGAGATAAAAAATATTTTACCAACATCAGGGAGGGAGAGGCACTGGAAGCCAATTCCTGGTAACCAACACTTGTAGAGAGGAACAGACAACAGCCCTTTCCCATCAGCCTGGCAGAGTGAGGGAGTTTTCTGCTGCTTTACCTGAAAGGACAGAATAGGCTTGGCATAAAGGTTTGGCAGATGGAACTGGCCTGGTTTATTCAGACACTGAGGTGACAATCACAAGATGAAGAAAAATAGCATGACTGGAAGTAAATGAATGCCTGTAATGCAGAGTAGCCATAGAGGAAGAGACAGATTATTGGGAGGTAGGAGTGTGAGAGCAAAGGAAACCTGGAAGGTATTGGTGAAGGTGAGGGAGAAGAGCACCTTGGAGGTGTATCTTGAAAGCTGGAGAAAAACACAGTGAGTAGGTGAAATAATGGAAATGGGAGTATGGAAAGAGTAATGCTAATCTGTCAATCATATTCCATTCAAAGCCTGGTTAAATAAGCATTTACTTATACCAAATAGTGGTAGATGGCTGCAGCCAACATTCCGATAACCCCCAAAGCATTTTCTATCTATAGAAGTGCACAATGAAGTCTATTTAATATGGCCTTCATTTCAAATTGAGCAGACAAATTTAATAGACTGCAGCCTTTTGTCTAAGGACAAAGGCAGGGAACTGTGTAAAGCTGAATAATAAGAAATACTCAGGAGTCTGCTTCTGGTGGGTACTTAAGGCTCTGTTTTACAATCATGGACTTTGGAGGAAATGCTGTACATTAAAAAAAAAAAAAGAAAAAAAAAAGAGCAGGAGGTGCTTTTTCCCGTATAGTCTATTACTTCCTGCAATTCATGAGAACTCTTTCCTTGTGGATAAAGGTCATCTTTCATTTATGTACTGTATCTGTTTAGTTTGCTGAAAAGAGTATCCTTAAAACATATTAAAAATATGAAAGGAAATGTAAAATTAGGGGTAAAAGAGTGTGTGGCAGGCCTTCTATAAATAATGGCTATTAAAGAGAGTGGGCCATTGAAACTGCTTCATAGAAATATCCTCATGGCACTACAGATCACAGACTGAAAAAAAAGGCATTTACTGACTATTGTTACCACACAGAAACTTTAAAATCACTAGCCAACGCTTCTCACTGTTGTTTTGAATGGGAAAAAAAAAAAAAAAAAAGTGAGGATGTTAAGAGAGGTATGAAATTTTGCAGAATAATGCTGTAACAGAATACAACCAAAAGGAGAACCAGCAGCCTAGAAAACAATGGAGCAAAGATATTAATTTAAATTACTGGATGTATTCAGGAGCGAGTGTTACAGTAGGTTTGCATACATCCCCATCACTGTTCTGTACAGAACTACTTCCACCTTAAAGAGACCCAAGATCCCAAATGGCCCAAGCAGGTCCCAGCAGATGACAGGGTGGTGTCACTGTAAGCTAAATGCATAAGACACAAGCAAACAAGGGGAGAGGGCATGAGCTGGGATCCAAAATATGCTCATCTCATGCTCGGCACAGGGGATTTGATGGGTCTGCCTGGAGTGAATAGCAGTGAGAAGTCCGCATTGGCCAGCAGTGGGATACCCACCTGAAGCAGCAGCAGCCAGCTGCAGAACCACAGCCGGCCTTTGAGGGGCCATAGGCAGCACAACTTTTCTTCTGACTGAAAATGAATGATGGTATTTTGACTTCAATGACGCCTCTTTAGCAAACTCCACCCCCCCCCGCCCCCCCGCCCATACTTGCTCTGTGAAGGAAAGATGTGATTGCAAGCAGTGGGCAGTGGAATTCATAAGCCCTTCCACATGCAGTTGAGGGACCTGGTGGAGCAGGAAGGACTGTGAAGGAGAGCAGATGCTGTGGGTGGTCAGGATTGTGCATAACAGGATACCTGGGGATGGAGGGAGGGAGAAGCACGAGTGGGCAGTGGGTGAGCAGCTCTCCAGCACCCGCAACAGCAAAGCTGTGGCAGTGCACAGAGTGGATGTGCAAAGGTGAGAGTGCCCAAGGAAAGCAAGTTAGGGAAAAGGCTAGACCGGGAACACCTTCAATATCAATATTAATGTCAAGCCTATATGTTTCAGAAAGTGCTGTGAACGTGAGATTTCTTCCGTTGCAGTGGAGGGTAGAGGACTGCTGGGACATTAGTGCAAAGCATTCAGCCCTTCCTATAGCCAAAGGTGCTAAAGACTGGGCAGCTGAAAGGGATCTGCGCGGCAGAAGGATACCGGGGTGTGTCAGCAATGCGAGCAGAAGGACAATACAGAGCTGCAACTCCCTTCCGCTCCTGCCCCCTCTGCCAGACATCCGGATTGCAGGCACAAAAGGGCAAAGTAATTTTTTTTTCCCCTTGAATAGCTTTTTGGGACTCTGGGAGGCTGCCCTTGAGATTGCCAAAACCCTGCTGCCGCCCAGACAAGCTGCTAGCGCGAGGTTCAATCAATCATGCTCTTGGTGGTAACTGCAGTAGCTCTGGAACCAGTCATCATAGTGAAATATCTTGAGCCTGTTTCCATTTTTCCCCGTCTGTTATTTCTGTAGCATAGTTGATGGGGTTTGTTACTTGCAGGTAAAGGAGCCATAGCTCTGCTGTGAGGGGGATGTATTTCTAGTGTAATGGTGCATGACAAACTGTTACATGCTGCATTTTTACTCCTGTTGCTTTTTCTTAAGGCTTTTCTGACAAAAGTTTTGTTTAAAAAAAAAAAAAGAGCAAGTTGATTTTTAATTTTTTTTTTCAATGGAATTTAAACAATAAAAAAAATCCCCAACACTCAGAGTTTACTATTCAGGAGATTCCCCAAAAAAGCAAACATGCAGCACTGCTCTATGGCAAATGCATATGTTTGGTATTTTCACCTTCCTGGAGATTGAACATGGTATGCAACATCTTTGCATTTGGAAACAATATCATTATTATTATTACATTAAATATTATTCATATTACTGATATACTGCTTTATTAAATATTATTAATCAAAGTCTTGCAGAGAACATCAGGTCCTGACCTGGTAGCAGGGGTGTAAAACCATGAAGCAGTATCATGCAGATTTTTTTTCTTTACTTAATGAAGCATTGGGATAATAAAAAATTATATTTGCTGCATTGAGCATTCTTCTTATTTTTGTTTCATTTGAGTAAGTTTTATGAGTTGCTGTTGTGATGTGAATTTTTTCTTGATGATATTGCATGTTATTGTCTTTGGGGTGCTGCATTCCATTAGGAAAAAGCTTTTTGAAAGTGGGGTTTGACTGGCTAGTTGACAAGTACTTGGAGATGGTAGACAGGTAGCTAGACTGCCATAGCCCAGGGTTTCCTAGGGGCTCTCTATAAGGACATGATCAACCTACCTTTTCCTTGGCTGCACAGCCCTGGCTAGAGGAAGTTGCAGCATCCTCAGGAGGTGTATGTATGCCCTCTGTGCCTTGGCAAAGGGGGTACCTTGCAGAGATGCCAAGGAGCCCATTTATTCCCCTGATGTGAGAAAAGGCAGTTTTGACATAGTTTTCCAACATGGCACAAAAAAAAAATCATGTTTTTGATTAACCATGACTTCACAGTTACTAGCAACAGAGAGCTCTAATATAACCAGAGAAGGCATGGAAGGAAACCTAAAAAATAATAAATAAAAAACCTTTAAAAAAAAACCTTCCATGAACTGAGACTAGACAAATTCTGCTTAAATTATTACGTATTGGATGCAGGTGGAGTTAAGAAATCTGTTGGAAGGAAGCATTTTCTTAAGAGAAAGCTATTATTTTTCATTCCCATTTGTACTGTACTGTGGCCTGAATCCAAGTCAGGGACCAGTTCTCAGAAGGGAATTAGAAGGTAGAGCCAGTAACTAAGTGCCAGATTAATTCTCCCAGCTCTGTAAGCATGCCACCAGCTATAGCTGGGTGAAAACTGCCAGCACACTGTGAGGATCTTACAGCATCCAAGCCAGGGCAGATTCCAAACCCATGGGAATCAAATACAATAAAGTAGTGTTTATTATTAAACATGACTTATAATTAGACTGTCCTCACTCAGCTAGTGAGGACCAGAGACGCAGTGAGAGCACAGTGGTAAAGGCAGCTCTGTGCTTCAGTTTTCAACAGTAAAACAGGTTGTCCTCAGGATAACTGGCCTCTGGAGCTGGTAAACAGAGACAGGAAGCCAAATACCCCCCCTGTAATCCCGGAGGAAACAGCGACCTGCTGATCTACTTGGATCCTCACAAGTCCACGGGACCAGATGGGATCCACCCAAGGGTGATGAGGGAGCTGGTGGAAGAGCTTGCCAACCCCCTCTCCATCATTTACCAGCAGTCTTGGCTCTCTGGGGAGGTCCCAGATGATTGGAAGTTGGCGAATGTCACGCCAATCCACAAAAAGTGCTGCAAGGAGGACCCAGGAAACTACAGGCCTGTCAGCTTGACCTCAGTGCCTGGCAGTATGGAGCAGATCATCCTGAGTGCAATTACACAGCATCTACAGGATGGACAAGGGATCAGACCCAGCCAATGTGGGTTTAGGAAGGGCAGGTCCTGTCTGACCAACCTGATCTCCTTTTATGATCAGGTGACCCACCTGGTGGATGAGGGGAAGGCTGTACACATAGTCTATCTGGACTTCAGCAAAGCCTTTGACACTGTCTCCCACAGCATTCTCCTGAAAAAGCTGGCAGCCCATGGCTTGGACAGGGGCACTCTGTGCTGGGTTAAGAACTGGCTGGAGGGCCGGGCCCAGAGAGTGCTGGTGAACGGGGCTGCATCCAGCTGGCGGCCGGTCACCAGTGGTGTCCCCCAGGGATCAGTGCTGGGCCCAGTTCTGTGTAATATCTTTACTGATTATCTGGATGAGGGGATTGAGTCCACCATCAGCAATTTGCAGATGACACCAAGCTGGGCAGGGGAGTGTTGATCTGCTGGAAGGCAGGAGGGCTCTGCAGAGGGACCTGGACAAGCTGGAGAGTTGGGCTGATTCCAGCAGGATAAGTTTCAAAAAGGCCAAGTGCCGGGTCCTGCACTTTGGCCACAACAACCCCTGCAGCGCTACAGGCTGGGGACAGAGTGGCTGGAGAGCAGCCAGGCAGAAAGGGACCTGGGGGTGCTGATCGACAGGAGGCTGAACATGAGCCAGCAGTGTGCCCAGGTGGCCAAGAAGGCCAATGGCATCCTGGCCTGGATCAAGAACAGTGTGGCCAGCAGGAGCAGGGAAGTGATCCTTCCCCTGTACTCAGCACTGGTGAGGCCACACCTGGAGTGTTGTGTCCAGTTCTGGGTCCCTCAGTTCGGAAAGGATATTGAGGAGCTGGAGCGGGTCCAGAGAAGAGTAACCAGGCTGGTGAAGGGACTCGAACACAAGTCCTACGAGGAGAGGCTGAGGGAGCTGAGGTTGTTCATCCTGGAGAAGAGAAGGCTCAAGGGAGACCTCATCGCTCTCTATAACTGCCTGAAAGGAGATTGTAGCCAGGTGGGCATTGGTCTCTTCTCCCAGACAATCAGCAGCAGAACAAAAGGAGACAACCTTAAGCTCTGACAAGGGAGGTTTAGGTTGGATATTAGGAAGAAATTTTTTACATAAATGTCGCGGTCGAGGCGGGATGCGACATGGGTTTCAGGATACCAGGCTTTTTTA
Organism: Empidonax traillii; assembly: GCF_003031625.1. Taxonomy (NCBI): domain Eukaryota; kingdom Metazoa; phylum Chordata; class Aves; order Passeriformes; family Tyrannidae; genus Empidonax; species Empidonax traillii. Next base: position 1,103,699 of record NW_020955433.1, read on the forward strand.
TTGCAGCAGTACAGCTACCTTTATACAGTCCTGGGTGACACATGTACACAGAGCATTGGTTTACAACTATCATAACAACTCTTGATTGGACATACAGCCACATGTCCCAACACAATAGGTTAACACTCTAACAGTGTTACAGTCCTACTGTCCGTGGTTAACCCTCTGCCAGGTGTAAGAAGTTCCATCTTCGGTATCTCAGTTTACTGAGAGCCCAGAACCAGCTGAGCTACCCCACACATAGAGAGTAATCTGACATTGGAATGGGCTGCCCACGGAGGTGGTGGATTCACCATCCCTGGAGGTTTTTAAGATGAGACTGGATTTGGCACTTAGTGCCATGGTCTAGTAACCATGGTTGTAGGATCAAGGGTTGGACTTGATGATCTTGGAGGTGTTTTCCAACCTGATTGATTCTATGATTTTGACCCTGCCACTTTCAAAGGATGCTTGAAGACCAGTAAGACCAAGAAATCCAGTAGAAATAAAGAGAAAAACAAGTCTCCCAAACTCCAAACTCAGGACAGTTTCTGCAATTGTCCAATTATGCTTTTATGTTTATAGACCCATATCAGAAAAAACTCTGAGGTCCCTAATTCTGATTTTAGGTTTCTACATCGAGCCTATTAAGAACTTGGAGGTAAGACTCAAAGGAATACTAAGTTTACTGGTGACACCAATCTGGGAGGAATTATCCACTCTCTCAAGGGCAGAGAGGCCCTGCAGAGAGACCTTGACAGATCAGAGAGACACGCAATCACCAACCATATGAAGTTTAACAAGGGCAAGTGCTGGATTCTGCACCTGGGGAGCAACACGGCAAGTTGAATATGAGTCAGCAGTGCTCTGGCAGCCAGGAGGGTCAACCGTGTCCAGGGGGGCACCAGGCAAAGCATCGCCAGCCGGTCAAGGGAGGTGATTTTTCTACTCTGCTCTGCACTAAGGCGGCCTCACCTTGAATATTGTGTGCAGTTTTGGGCACCACTATATAAGAAAGATATTAAGCTATTAGAGGATGTCCAAAGGAGGGCAATGAAGATGATGAAAGGTCTTGAGAGGAAACGATATGAGAAGCAGCTGAGGTCACTTGGCTTGTTCGGCCTGGAGAAGAGAAGGCTTAGGGAAGATGTCATTGCAGTCTTTGACATCCTCATAAGGGGAAGCAGAGGGGCAGGTACCAATGTCTTCACTCTCATGACCAGTGACAGGACTCAAGTAAACAGCATGAAGCTGAGTCCGGGGGGAAAAGTAGATCTGAAATCTGGCTGCTCCCTTAATGCTTCATTTTGCATTTCCTATCTTCACACATGTCCAATTCCCAAATGGTCAAAGGGGTCTCACAAAAAGGAAACTGAGTACTAAAATAAGTTTCCTGTCTAACATAGCTCTGCACCTTGTGACAGTGTATTCCACAGACAGATTAGTCACAGCAGAAGGGGCAATGTCTTGTTAATTGTTTTAAAAGCATATCATCTTCCAAGCTTCTCAGTGGGAAACTGTGCCTAAAACTTTAATATTATTCTTTGTTTTGTCATCATTCGCTGTTGATTTTTGTCTGCAAAACCTTTCAGAAAATCTCATGGGGCATGAATGTCTTTAAGTTATTTTTAAATACAAGATACGCCTGGGTTGATCCTAACTGAGGAGTTTTTCAGCAGTGGCTTAGACAGACAGAGCCAGGAGCTGTTGGGAGAGGGCAGCAAATGGGCATGTAGCCTCAAGGTACAGTTATCCTAGGGAATTGCAAAGAAAGATAGGAGCTCCTCCATAGGGAGATGGACTTTCACTCCCTTTGATCCATGTGCAACTGCTGGGGAGCAAAAAAATAAATAATGCACCCAGTGGAAGACTCATCTTCAGAGATACCCTAATCAGCTGTGGCCACGTGTGCTCAGTGTCCTGGGAGCTGCTGACATGTGCAGCCCTTCAGGCTATGGGGCATGCCTTGAATAGAGCAGAAATGAGCTAACGGGCAGACCCCCAGGACAATCCACACACCCCTGTACTCCATCCCCTGTATACTGTCACGGTGTACCCTATCTCTGCCAACGCTTTCCATCTGCATCTTTATCTCCAGAGTCAACTCTCTTACCAAAATTCCCTTCCTAAAACCAAATAGTCAGTGTTCCTTGATATGTGAATACCCCTTTCTGAAGGCATGGAAAAGTTCTGCTGCCACTATCACTTGCAGCATACTGCCTCTCTCTTCAGTCCAGAGTCCCATTCAAAAGGGGTTTCTTGTTCATCTCATTTCACAAATTTTCTTGTTACCTTTCCTTGCAGGCTTTCTCCTGCCTTAGCTAGGACCCTTTCTCTCCTGGCCATCTCTGATGCGGGTTAAGAGAAAAAAAGCACATACTTTTTCTTCATCTAAACAGCAAACACAAGAAAAAACCCTGTAATTACCCTGCTTGACACAGGACTATTCAGTGTTGTAACTGGTAAGCTTAAATTTATTCTTATTTTCAATTATAACTTGATATTCTGCCTAGTCGTCATATTTGGAAGCCAGTTAACAACCATTGGATAGGAGAATACACAACCTATTTCAACAAAAAAAAACTATCAACTTTACCGCTCTGGCATAAATGGCTAACACCT
>NW_020955433.1:1106414-1115109 GCF_003031625.1 Empidonax traillii
GAGCTCGCTAGCCCTGTAAGGCAATCCATCTACGTCCTGAGGACCTCGCTGCCACCGTCCAAGCGTGCTTGGCCCCGGCAGATGAACCTCAGGATTAAAGGGTGGGCTCAGTTCCGCGCACACTGTGTCTCACCTAAAAAATCCAATGCGCAGGCTGGAAGGTGGAAAGACCTTCCCCAGTTCTTCGTTCGCAAAGAGACTGGCCAAGAAAACAACCTGCTGTAGTTACTAAAATTATTTCTTTCTTGTTCTTTTCTCTCTTGGTTCCTTTCACCACATTTATGTCCTTCTACATATTCTTCTTAATTCCCCTTCTCCTATTTTTATTTTTTGTTCTGTATTCATTTTTCTGGAGCTTAAAAAAAAAATCAGGGGCTTGGAAGTACTCTCCTTTATAAAGGTCACACAGTCATTTGCATTGTACTGCTGCTTTAAAATGAGACAACTTCTGTTCATCTGACACCAGCAGGAGAAAGTAACAGATAAGAACAGTCACAATTGGAGCCTGGGCACCTTCCCAGGCGAGCTGTGCACACCAATCCTTGGCCACCAGCTGCGATCTCTCCTGCCTAGGACATTTTGCACCATTTAATGCAGGGGTTTGTGATAACTTGAAGTTCCCCAAAAGACCAGGCTATGCAGCCTAATCCACAGTTTATTTTTATTTTACTCATCTTTCTAGGCAGTCTTTTCTTGTCCCTGACCAGTTCAGTGATATCACTTGCATCCTCTAAGGTTGTCATTTCAGCTGCCTGGGCTGTGTTTTCCATGCCGAGTTTCCACTTAAAACTCTGCTCCTGACCTTCAAGGCTTCCATAAAATTTCATGAGAAGCAGGTCAGTGATTTAAGCTCTCACTCACAGAAATTACATTCTTAAATCTATTTAGCATGATGCAATTCCTTTAAACTCTCCACAGATTCAAAGACAGTAAGAACTGTGTTTTTACAAGAATAAGACATACTGGAGAGATCAAGGAATCTGTTCATCAATCATGAGTAATGAGGTGAATATTAACAGCAGAGGCTTCAGGAACATTTTATGTTTGAATGCTGGTAAAAGAGTAACTCGTCTCTCTTTCTGGACTAATGAATATTTAATTCAAAATGGAACTGCTTCTACTGGAGAGACTTAATAGCTTGGTACATTGAATACTCACCTGGGATACAGATATCATGGGGTTTCATTCCTTCTCTGGACAAGAAAAAATGTTTGAATGTGGTAAAGTCAGAAGTTCAGTCTGGACTTTTCTATCCCAAAAGAGGACTCCAAACACTAGCATAGCATTTACGAGACCTCATGACCTCTGCAAAACAAGCAAAACAAAAATTCCCAGACCATTCTGTATTCAATTAGTCTTTGGTGGTTAGAAGATGAGAGGAACTGCAGAGAGAGGATATAAACTTATATAAAATGATTGTTTTACAAACTCATAATTTTACTGTTATAGCTACAAACATTTTAATTAAAAATGCTGGCAATTCCTGCCAACTCCCAGCTATGACTGCAATCAGGCATTAGCAACAGCTGGAGCCTGTAAGCATTTCACAGACCATTTTCAGATGCCCTGTGCCTCACCTGCATAGCACATGAAAGTGTGGAAGTCTACCTGGCCATCGGAGATTGCTACCCTTGTGCATTTCCCCAAAAGTGTTTGAAATGTGCAGATCTCATTCTGCATCAGAGCAAAACCAAAGTTCAAAAAAATAAAAAATGCAGACAAAGAGTAATGTTCTCTACTGTACAACTGCAGCTGAAATACCATCTCCTATATCATGGGGTCCAAAAGAATTGATAAGTGGAAACATAAAATGGACAGAGAAAGCTATAAAAGAAATTACCGAACAAAGCAGAGCCATAAGGAATCAACTGCTATTCCTCTTCCCATAATTGTGATCACAATAACAAGCAACAATGAAGTACTGGAGCCATTTAATAAATTAGCAACATTTGTGAAGTCCAGTTTTACTGATACACTTAGTTTCCTTGTACCTGTTCTATACTAATGTCAAAAATGGAAAAAATAAAAAGCTTAATAATTCTGAATACAGAGCTGAAGTCTCTTCCCTCCAGCTTGAAACATTAAAAATAGGATAGACTGATCTCTGCTATGTTCAGCTGTGCAGTGGTCAGGGTTAGGTACCTGTGTGCAAATGCCTGTGCAGGCAAAACTGCAGCCCCTGCCCTGCTAAACCTACCAAGAGCTCCACTTCCTACAAATAATGACTGCAGACAGGGTCTGGAAGAGCACGAGCACTTGTGCTTCATCATGCACTGTTTCAGTGCATTTGAGCTATTCCATGTTTAAAGAGCTTTAGTCAACAGGTCCAGACCAGTAGAATAGCTTTTAGCTGCCCAGTTTCATGTGAGAAATAATCAATAGCAAATTCTTCATGTGAAAAGTCTGCGATCAGTTTTTGGGTTAAAGGGCTCTCTTCTGAGATGCCTCAAAATACTGCTAATTAAAACAATGGTAGAAATCCGGAGTATTTTGCAAGTGATCTGGAAGCAGAGAAAAAAACCATAAAGTGACTAGTGTGCTTATGTGATTTCAAACACATCTTTAAAAACCATTTAAGAATCTCACTGTAGCACAAAACCCTAAGATCTGCAGCTTTGGGACTTGTGGCAGAAAAGGGATAAACCCCCTCTGCAAAAACAATATCCAGCAAAAATCCACATTTACACACTGACCTACAGGCAGTTACACAAGGGAGCTGAGGTTCACATCTCCCAGAACATTTTTGTTCAGCTGAGGCTTTCTCACAGACATAAGCTCCACTGCAACTGGCTTTGAAGTCCTGTGCACACCTGCATAGATTACAAAGAAGGGAAGGCAGGTCCCTCCACACCCAAACTGTAAATTAACAATGCAACATGTCAAGTTAAGATATGCCCGCAGGCACCTTGTTTTAAAGTCAGACCAATGGCTGACAATCTCCTGATACACTTAACCCTTTCCCTGGAATTCACACCCAGTTTTCAGTCTTCTGAAAGAAGAAACAAATTTATAGGAGTGACTCTGTGTGGGTTTTTAAATGTATCAGTTCAAACCTGGGCCATCTGCTCTAATCCAAAACAGAAACTGAATTTTTTTCTGCACAAAACAGAAGAAAGTTACCACTGTACTGATATCACTTTTGCAGAGTGCTTTGTACAGCAATAGCTTTGGCCTGTGAGTATGTCTCAGGTTGAAGAGAGTCAGGCTTTGCCTTTCCATTTCTCTTGTTACTCTTGGAAGAACCCCCGGCTATGGGTAGGTCATGGCACTCACTGTCTTTTTTTCTACAAAACCCTTCAAGAAATTCTGCTCTTCCACCAGACAAATGTGCCACCTGTAACTACAGCTTTGAAAAGGACTTTTAACGGGACTTCTAACGGAGTCAAGAACAAGTATAGCCACCCAACATGCAAGACTTCCTAGCCTTACTGTACTCTCTTTCCTTACTTCCTTCACTTTGTCATGCTGGCTCACTAATCATACTCATCATGTCCTATTACTTTGGATCAAATGGCAGGTGACAACTAATTCCTGTCCCATCTGTAACGTCAGCTTTCTCCTGACTTAAACTTCTCTTGACACCATCTCATCTCACAGATCCTACAGCTGTGGGGAACAAGAATGTGAGACTAAAGGACCCTGCTGACACCTTTGATGTGATTTCTGCAGGGGAGAGCCCCATGCCTGCTATAACTCTGCTTCTGCACTATGTTTATTTGTCATGCATGCAGAGTTGAGGCACTGAGGGGCCTGCAGGGACTGGGCAAGCAGCACATCTCAACTCGCTTTAGCCAACAGCACAAGGCCAAGCACACACCCACTGACAGAAAGGCACAGGCCACTACTGGCTTGGTGCAGCCATCTCCATGTTTTCTAACCGCTCTTCCAGGGAAATCACACAGCCCACTCTAGTCTGTGGTGCTCCCTGGTGCAAAAAAGGGTCTAAAAAACCATTAGGAATGGGAATCACCAGAGAGTATTGAAAAATGTAAAAAGAAAAAAGAGACAGGAATAGGACCCAGCTTCTTCAGATGAAAGCTGAACTGTGTCTTCCATTCAAAGATAACCAGTTAACAAGAGCAAGCCATCAGATTGCCCAATGAGTGTACTAAACAGAAAAAGGAAAAGACAGAGCTAATTAATAGCAGGGATGTAAAGAAGGACCACTGCAATGCAATGGTAGTGTCTGCATTGCTTACATGAGAATCTTGAATTCCCAGCTGCTTCTCCACTCAAGGAACTCTGAAGTCATGCGTAGATGTTTTGTTTTATTTGCTTGTTTTCCTCTTACAATTACGCAGCCAAGTCTACAGGAGTCATCAATGTTGTAAGACATTCTGTTGTACCCCAAAATGCTATCACTATTGGGGAGCAGATTATGTAGGAAAATGTGATCAGAGTCTTTTCCAAAAAGGAGACAAGTGGGCAGCCCCCTGGGTCAAGCTGGGACTCACCCCATGTCCAAGGTGATATTCCAGGCCCTCTCTGTCTCCTGTCTCTTATTAAAAAAAATTAATTACGTTTCAATTCATAAAATGTACATAAAGAATCCAAAGGAGGACACACAACACAAACACCCCACCATCCCTGGAGAAGTCACAAAAAACAAGAGACTAACAAGGCTCCACGCCCAGGGTGTGAGATCAAAGGGAAAAGGGCCCAGATAGGGAACATTTGGTATCTAGATGAAAAGCCAGCAAGCCAATGACTTGTTGCCTAATACATTTCTACAGACTAGGACAACAAGGCACCCCAAAAGCTTCCTCTGAGACGCCAGGATGAGGAATGGCATTCCAAATGGTTCCAGTGTATTAAAGCTATCAGTTGTCTTCCATGGGATGCTAAGTGGGTTTTTAATGAGCACACCTTCAACACAAAAACAGATTAAGAAGGATGTGCACATACATTCAAAATAAAATGTAAGATATACGGATGGATAGACATGTATATGTATGAAGAACAGAACAGAAATAAAGCAATCAGCAGTGCCCAAATGCTCTTCCTAATAAAAAAATTACTTTTAGAAAACATGTCAAATAATGCCAGCGCCTGACCTTAAACCGCTTGTTTCCCCCCCTTTCTGCTCTTTTGCTTTTCACCTTTTATCTCAAGAGCCCTCTATCATCAGCATCTCAAAAATCCACACCTCTCAATTCCCTCAATGAGAAACTTTAATGTATTAGACACAATAAGTACAACACTGAAATGACTGACCGCCCTCATATTGATTTTCTCGTGCTAGTAACATAGAGAGTGCAACAAACATAAAAATGGATTACTTTCATTTCAAAAGAAAGGGCAACTTGATCTAATCTCAAAAGTGTCTGAAAATAGCACTAGGGAGTGTCTCACTTTTTCTAATTCACTGAATTCACACCACTTTAGCTTAGCTGGAAGAAAAATAAAGACTCTTTGAAAGTATTAGGGAATTTGAACTTTTGGGAGGAGCAGCAATCAGTTCTCCCCTGAGCTAATCTTAAAGGGCAGAGTACCTGTAGTCTCAGTAGAGGGGTATTTCATTAATTCTGTGAAATATTGACACATAAACTGAGCCAAGTGTAATTACTTGCCCTTGAAGGCCGTTTCAAGTAAGGGCTTGGAGTTCCTGCTGCCAAGAGTTCACGCTCCCTTCAAGTATGTCATGAATCTAATTGACCTGGTCTCTCAGAGGTGCAAAACCAATCCATTTTTATAGAACTATGGCTCAGAGGAGGAGATGCTACCCTGACTATGACAGGGCCACTGAACTCCTAAACCTCCTTATTTCCACTTTCACTCAACCAGATTTCCACCACCTCTCACGCTTCCAGATATAAACTCTCCAGTGTTTTAAAACCTTTTGCTATGACACAGACATTTAGAAACCAAGTGGCAGATGCCCTCCTTGTCCTACAAACATCTCTATACTGTGCTTTAGTCACTGGTCAAACCTCATTCAGCTGCCTCCAGGAAACTAATTTCTATCCCCACTCCCACATTCAGTGGCTTAGCAGTGGGTACCCACATCCTTTCCTTCACATCTGAACAGAATTATCCTCCTAATCATCTTGTTCGTGAGCCTGTCTGACTTTGTAGCCAGGGGTTGCTGTAGAGAGCACGTAAAGAGTTAATATTGTAGGGTTTGGTACTGTTCATTAGTACTGCAGAGGTGCCTGGGTGCCCTGGCAAAGGTCAGGACTTACTGGGTCAAGGACTGTACAAATAGTAAGGGACAGTGCCTGCCTGCAATGTAAACACACAGCGCAAACGAAGGCAGAGTTCCCGTTTCCCTTTGATGCATGGGAGGGGGTGCCTCCTCCCTCTGACCAACACCTCCCCTTCCATCCTGTGCTGATGATGAGGTGCTGCTCCCTGGGCACCTCCTGCAAGAATCTCTATCTCCTTTGGCAAGGAGAAATCCCACATGCCTTGGGGATCTCCCACAATACATTCATGAATTTCTTGCTGCACATTTTCCATAGTTATTAAGGGCTGAGCCCTGCCCACATCACAGCCACACAGCCCCTGCCAAATCATTGCAGCCCACGAACACTCAGGTACCCCTGTACACACACACGGACACACAGGCATGGAACTCTGCCAGGCAAAACGTACCCAGCAAGACCCAGGACTGCCCACTTTGCCCTTGGGCAGCAAAACTTCCTCACACGCTGCGCCCCAGCCTGAAACTGCATCTGCACCCAGGTCCCCCGGGAGCTGTTTCTCAAGAGCATCCACAGGGGCTTTTCCTCTCATCGCAATATGATCTGATTCACACTCAGTGTCATCCATGTTGGAAACAGCCCAGTTCCTCAAGTCCCCGGTGATATGAGGAGGTGAGCTTCCCTCTGTTGGTTGTGGTGATGGCATGGGATCACCACCTAAGCTTGGCCTCACAAGTTACTCTCTCTTCAAGACAGGATCAATTGTCCATGTCTAACAGCATCCCACCTAACTTGGGTCACTGCTATCCTGGCAGACAGCCTGTATGTAAATGAGTCCAGTAAATTCAAGAAAAAAAAAGTAGGAATAGGTGTGAAGTGACTGAGGGAGAAAACCAGAAGAGCATTTACCTCCAAGTGCTTGGTGGTACTCCTGAGTCCCAAGAGCAGGCTCATATCAGTTGCTCTGAAGAAAAGAGAATGCAAACATTAAATTGCCAAATAATTAAGGTTAGCCAAGCATAACTTTAGAATTTCTCTTCATAGGATAAAACCATGGTTGTTGGCAAGCTGAGTTGCCCTTAAGGATAGAAAATTACATTCATTTAACAGTCAGACTTCCATAACACTTTTTCTGGGATTTCCCATATGGAAATATGTGTGAATCAGTTCTGTAGACTACATGTTAGAAACCCAAAATTTCAGGAAGTCCCCAGACTGACTGCACTTACTTTACACTAGAGATCTGTGGATATTCAATAGATCTGAAAGCTCAGGAACCTGTTTGGCTCAGCATGCATGCTCAACTCAACTGAATAACATGAATAAGCATGGCAAATCCAGAATCCTGGACACTTCAGACTTACCATACTGTAGCTTTACACAAGCAGAACAACACAATCTAAGATCACCAGAACTTTCAGGCTGGCTGTGCACATATGGGGTAGCTAATCCGTGCATGCACCATAGAAACAGTGCAGATTTCCACATTTATGTCAGCTTAGGCAAGGATCTATGACAGTCACTGAGCAGGGCTGCCCACTGGCTGAAAACCCTGGCCCTACCTAGCAGCATGTTTGCAAGGAAAACAGGGCATCCTCAGGGGCACTCAGATCTGTGGGGGCTCTGTGTTAACCCCATGATAACAACACAGGCTTGCTTATGTCCACTTCACCTCTGACAGATGCTTTCTTCTTCAGACAGCCCATGCCTGGTGTCAGTATGCAGAAGTTGTGCTTGTTTGTACTAGCCCAGATGAGGAGCCCATGCAATGCTAATTATATGCTAGAGGTACCTGTTAAGCCATTTTATAGACAGTCCTGTGCCTTTGTAATTTAAAGGGACAAGTGCAGTGAGTTACATGTAAATGAGGTCCGGCTTAGTGTCACTGCGGCTATAAAGGACACGAGAGAGGCAAAATAAACCAGGGAGCCCTTTTCTTCTCTGCATTACTGCAAAGGAGGCAGGCAAAGCAGAGGCTGGTGTTGCCTGCTGATGGGGAAGCAGTGGTTTTCCAGCACAGCCAGAGGCATTGCATGCCCTAAAGGAGAGCGTACCCTCAGGAACAGGGTGTGGCAGGTGCCTCTCCTTGCCAAACCCCAGCTGGCAGTTTGGGATTGGCACTGAAGGAAACGCCCGCAGCAGCCCTGGAGGGAGGGAAAGGCTGCATCCAAGCTCTCCCCTCCCAAATCCCCGGGGCCAGCTTCCTGCCCAGCGACAGCACTTGCCACTCAGAGGATAAACCCAAAAAGAAATGTGCTTGGAGGGAAAAACAAGAAAAGGAGGAAAATGGCTAGGGAAGTAAAGCTGGGAAGTAAAGTACCTATAGCCAAGTTCCCAGAGCTATGCAGTTTCCTAGGAGGTATCACATGTGATACTACAACCATGAACAAATCAAGTCGTAGTATTTTACCTACTGCAGTGCAACTTCAGTTAGGATGTTTAATAAAGACAAAAGCCTGACAGGATTCTTAAAAGGACTTGAACCTATCTTGAACAGTGAAGGATCCCGAATTGCCTTATTTTACATTCCCCTCGTGTCACAAGACAATTTG